>NW_024870772.1:26975000-27112500 GCF_019054845.1 Dipodomys spectabilis | reverse complement strand
TAATTCTTCCTTGAGTGAGCACTGTGTGCTTCAAAGCACACAGGAGTGAGCATAGCTCTGGACTCCTTCATTGCTAATTTTATCTCCAAAGCCCTCTGTGTAGCTGAGTGGACAAGATTGTCTTTATTATGTCCACCAGGGGTAGGTCTGTAGGTCGAAGGAGTCTGATTTAGATGGAAGGGACCTGGCCTTACTTCATCCTGGAGTATAGTTCAATTGTTCTCTTTTCTGTGTCCAGGCTGAATTGTAGTCCCCGCAAGTGGGCAGAGAGAAAGGCTGGTAGACATTTAGTGAGACTACACTGGTAGGTCAGCAGATGCCTCGCTTCCCCCATAGCGAAGCGGAGGAAATGCAGTGGGTGTGTGGATAAACTTCATTTAAATCTCTTTATTTTCTCAGTAGTTTTTCTTTCTTTTTTAAACAACAATTTATTTTCTTGTAAAGATGCTGTACCCACAGTTAGCGCTCAGTGGGTTTTCATTGGAGATGTTCAACAGCCCAGGCCAGCCTCTTTCCTGCCCTTCCTTATGGGTCTACTAACCAATAACAGGGCACAGCAGTGTCCTGAAACCTCAGCCCTGTGGTGACAGACCCTGGGTGCTCACTGAAGCCCTCCCCACAAGCGAAATACCAAAATCCAAAAACAAGCTCTTCTTCCTGGGGTGCTGGAGTGACAGACAAGTCAGCAAGGTTACAGCCCCACACCGTGTTTCTTTAACCCAGCTCAACTACTTACTTTGCATGATTCCAGATGGCCCCAGTGGTACCAAGCTGACTGGCACTGCTCTGAGACCAGAACAGTCAGGCCTGGTGATATAAACAAGGGTTTCTGGTGTGAGAAATGCATCAATACTGCTTTCCAAGAAACATCAGACCCTGTAATCCTAGCTAGTCAGGAAGCTGAGATCTGAGAATCTCCATTTGAAACCAGTCTAGGCAGGAAAAGTTCATTAGACAGTTATCTCTGATTAGCTATCCCCCCCCCCAAAAAAAAAGGAAAGAAAGAGAGAGAAAAGGAAGAGAAGGTGAATATTTAACCATTTGATTGCCTTCTGGGGCCAGAACAAGGATGATCTACCCATACAACTATTATGAATTACCTCCTCCACTCCCTCCTCCTCCTCCTCCTCCTCCTCTTCCTCCTCCTCCTCCTCCTCCTTTCTTCTTTCTTATTTGTGTGTATGTAGGCCAGTACTGTGACTTGAACTTAGGGCCCTAGAGACTCCTTTGGCTTTTTTTTTTTTGCTCAAGACTGGTACTCTGCCACTTGAGATACACTTCCACTTCCAGCTTTTTGTTAGTTAATTGGAGATGAGTATGACAGACTTTTCTTCCCTTGGCTTAGAACCAAGATCCTCAAACTTCAGCTCCTAAGTAGCTAGGAGTACAAGTGTGAGTCACCAGAGCCTGGCTCTATGGTCAACTTCTAAACATGTGCAGTATCAGTCCTGGTCTTATCCCAGTGCTGGCCAAATCAATGAATAAATCCATGCCCTCAAGGAAGCTCCTTTCCAAACTGCCCCTTACAGTTAAAACGTGACCCATTGCTCTTCATCAAGAAAGCTTTCAGAGAATGACACTCTAAAAACAAACAAAAAAACCTACAAAGAGTAGTGTAGGCTTGAAATAACTTCTATCATATCATGATAACACTGTCTTGTTTTTGTTTTCTTTAATAGGCATCATTAAAAAAAATGGATTCTAAACATGGTTTATATATGAAGAATGAAAGCTCACTAAAACAACAACAACAAAACAAAGGATCAGGTAGGCAGGGCAGACCTGTAATCCTTGCTATTTGAGAAGCAGAGTCCAAGGCCAGCTGCAGGCCAAAAGACAAAAAACAACAAAACTTTCAAGATTCTAAAAAGGACTGGAGATATGGCTTAAATGGTAGCACACCTGCCTTGCAAGCACAAGGCCCTGAGTTCAAACCCTAGAACTGTTATCTTCAAATATCCCCAACTCACTTTGAACACAACCCCACCTCCCAACCCAGAAAACTATGGATGCTTCAGTTTCTTTTCTCTACACTTGCCCAAGGCACAAAAACACAAAAAAATCTCACACCAAATGAAGGTGAATATGACACGTTTTTTTCCTCTCAGGGGCTAATAAACTCTGAGTTTGCTAGTCCCTTCTCCTTTCCTGGCTTATAGGAAAGGAAAGATGCAAGCAATCTTCCCATGGTCAAAGTATGTAAGGATGAGGGACAGCAGAAGGTTGAAGGACAGCAGGAATAAAGTCCTAAGTGCTCAGGGCATAGTTCCACTACAATGCTAAGTATCTCCTGAACTTTTCTTTTTTTTTTTTTTTTAGTAGGAAGCAATAAAACTGCGAAAGAAAATGAAACAGGGCAGAATTTTTGGCAGTCTGGGAATTTGCGACTCGCTGTCTTTTGCCATGTTCCACTTTACAAAAAGTAGGCCTGGTCCCCTGTGGATAAAGGGGTGTGCCCTGGCATCCTGTGAACAGGAGCTGAGCAAGCTGGCAGCCTCATGCAAGGTCTTTCTGGAGAGGCTTGAGCAGAAACAGCTGTGTCCCAAAGCAGATGGATGTGATGTTTGGATTGGTTCAGGACATAGATCTATCTGGAAATATTCAATTCTATGGCACCCTATGAAGTTGTTCAATACCAACTATTCTGGGCACACCAGCCTGTGTCCTTTGCAAATCATACTGACATTTGACCTTCTAAAGTGCATATTTATTGACCACACAAAAGTAACTCAGGAAATATAATGTACCCATTTTTTCCAGCCAAAGAAACAGGGCAATTCTTTATTGAATACCCCCCCTTGACTTTCTACGGCCAACGGTATCAATAGTAACAACAGTATTTGGCCTCATGCCTAAGCTGGTTGATATATGTGAACTACATTCAATCTCAGATAGTTTTCCAGTCAGTAAGAGCCTGGAGGTGGTGGATTTGGATATGCTGGCTCCAAACTTCATGCCATTCATTATGAAAATGAGATAAATTATGGTAACGAGCCAAATATTGGTGATTCACACATGATCCTACCTACTTGGGAGGCTGAGATCAGAGGATCATGGTTCAAAACAAGTCTGGGAAGAAAAGTTCTGATCTCTAATGAACCAAAAAAGCTGGAGGTGGACACCATTTCTAGGCAGGATTACAGGCATGAACCACCAGTGCCCAGCTTCCGTCACTTTTATATCTTCAATCATTTATTCAACAAATATTGGTGCGTCACCCATGTATACCAAGACACTGTAAACTTCTTCAGTTTCTACTAGAACATAGATCTGAGGATTGTGATTTGAAGCCAGCCTGGGCATGAAAGTCTGTGAGGCTCTTGTCTCCAATTAACTACCCAAAAGCCAGAAGTAGAACTGTAACCCAAGTGGTGGAGTGCTAGCCTTGAACAAATAAGTTCAGGGACAGCACCTAGGCCCTGCCTTCAAGCCCAGGACCAGCACCCCAAACAAACAAACAAAAACCACTATTAGCAAAGCACCAGTGGCTCACACCTATAATCCTATCTAGTCAGTCTGAGATCTAGAGGATCTTAGTTTAAATCCAGCCTAGGCAGAAAAGTCCATAGATTCCATCTCCAAAATAACCAGAAAAAAAGAAGGGCAGGAGGTATAACCAATGTAGTAAGAGCACCTTCTGAACAAGTGTGAGGCCCTGAGTTCAAACCCTAGTACTGCCAAAAATAAAAATAAAAAGGCACTACTAGTCTCATGGTGTTTTAGGCATAACTATTTTCCTGCAGATCTGGCACTGACTGAATCTGAGCATATAGATACCACCTCTATGTGTTCCTATGAAAATCTGGAGACAATCTCTCCTTTTGTTCATTTCCAAAAGGCACGAATGAGACAGAAATAATGTGCTCACCCTCCTTTCATTTTTTCTATCCAACCCCTTTTTCAACTTGCCCATTTTTATTTTTTAATTTAATTTATTTTGTGCCACTCCTGGGGTTGCAGTCAGGGCCTGGGTACTGTCTCTGAGTTTTATTTATTTATTTTTTTTAACCACTTGAGCCATAGGTCCACTTCTGAATTTTGATAGTTAATTGGAGATTAGCGTCTCCTAGACATTCCTGTCCGGGCTGGCTTCCAATGCTGATCATCAAATCTCAGCCTCCTGAGTGGCTAGAATTGTAGGCATGAGTCACCACCACCTGGCTCAAGTGCTCATTTTTATTGCTTACACCAACCAGCAGTAAAATGCAGGCTACTGCAAACAAACCTTAAAAGCACTACTACCAAAGAAGTGTTGTGCATTTAAAACAATACTCAATGTTCTAAAAGGATATTAAATTGCTTTTAGAAGAAAAAGAAAGATTCCTACTAGGAAGTCACTAGTCCATTGGTCTCTTATGATTTCAAATATAAGTTGTAATAGAATGCACCCTGCAGAAAACTCAGGATTGTCAATTCAGCTTTGACAGGCCGACTTAAATTGAGCCTGGACTTGCCTTTGCCTCCCAGCCTCATGGAACTGAGAAAATGGGGTTGGGCACTAATGTGAAGGTGACTTCTGTCCTCCTCATGCAATCCTCCTCTAAGGGCTTCTTTTTGACTCATGTTATTGGGTTGGTCAGTTCCCAGACTGGAAGGCCACCACCCCTAGGGAAGACACAGAATACCCGGATGCAGCCCTGGCAGGCCAAGTTATTAGGGGATGGGACAAGGCTTTCAGACATGGGTCCTAAACACATCCTGACCTTTCCAGAAGTGGGGTGGAGGGTGGGGGGGACTCTAAATGCTCCTCTTGGTGGGGGTTATTTTAAAATCAAAGGCTGGCCTGCACACAGCTGCAAAAGTTAGGAACGTCTAAGAAAATAAATCTTGGTTAGAGGTGATTTAATGCAGTTAGCTGCAGTGGGCGGAGGCTGAAGGCAGTAGCTTTTAACAAGTTTTATTGGAAAGACTGACTCGGTGTGGTTGTCACGACAGTTGTGTTTGCGGCTGGGGTTGTATTGCTAACAGATGGAAACCTGGCAGCTTCTCCTGACTCATGCAGACGCTGCGGAAGGAGTGAGCAGGGGTCTGCAGCCATTCCCAGGCTAACCTTGCACCAGCCACCCTCCCCCATGTCCAAAGGCAAAACATTGCAGGCTGCTCTGGTTAAAACACTGGCAGGAATGCTCAGCTGTTGCTATCTTTGCATCTCTGTTCTCCTGCTGAGAGTTCATTTAAATACATTCAAATGTTCAGGCACTGCAAGTGGCTCATACCTGTGATCCTAGTTACTCAGGAGGCCAAGGCAGAAAAGTCCAGGAGATTCTTTAACCAGCAAGTTGCTGGTGTGGTACAAGTGGTAGAGCACCAGCCTACAGTGTAAAAACTGTGTAAGCCGTATACCTATGTCTCACACCTGACACATCTGAAGTAGCTCAAATCTGAGCTGTGGCTCAGTGGTAGAGTGCTAGCCTTGAGTGAAAAAACTAAAGGACAGTGCCAAGGCTCTGAGTTCAAGTCCCACCACCAACACAAATAAATAAAAACAAAAACCCTATAAAGAATCACTGCTGGAAAACAAAAAGGGGCAGGATGCTCATTCAAAATTCTCATCTGTAAACCTTTTCTCAGGTTACCTAGTCACCTACCCTGTTACAATCTCCAGAAGAGAAAAATAATCCCACAGAACATGGAATGTGTCAATTTGTTATTTAGAAAAGCCAGTGTCAAAGAGAATCTGTTGGTCTACCAATTGACTTGAGGAGGTCTATATTTTGTGGTTCAAACACAAAAAGCAAATTAAACAAACAAACACCTTTGTTTCCCCTCTTCCCTCAATATTCATTATTTTATATTGAAGCCCCAAGTTTGCTCGGGGTGTGTGTGTGTGTGTGTGTGTGTGTGTGTGTGTGTGTGTGTGTGTGTGTGTGTACGTGTGCAGGTACTAGGGCTTGAACTCAGGTTCTGTCTTTTAGCTTTTTCACTCAAGCACTCTGTGATTTGAACCACTGCTCTACTTCTGGCTTGTGTGTATGTGTTAATTGGAAAAAAGAGTCTCATAGACTTTCCTGACTGGGCTGGCCTCGAATCATCATCCTCAAATCTCAGCCTCTTGAGCAGCTAGGATTACAGACCTGAGCCACTGCCATCCAGCTCCAGGTTTGCTTTTAGGGCAGCAGGGCTTCTAGAACTTTGCTGTATTAGGACAGAACATTATGACACAGAGAGACATACACTCAAATAGAATGAAGCAGCCAGAAGTGGAAAGCAAAAAGGGAAACACCCAGGAACAAGTTCTGGGAACAACTTGTACACCCATATGCAAATCATCTGGTAGTAAGCAGGCCAGCCTCCCAGAGCAAGTGGTTTCCATTTCTGAAGCAGAACTCTGCCTTCTCACGGAGGTAGCTGGCTACCTGCCTCGCCTCCGCAATCATGGACATGTGGCTTTAGATTCTCATTAACCTTCTCTCATTATAGAAGGGAAAACCATAAAACCACCATGGAACAGTGAGTGTAGATTCCCAACGAATCTCTTTGAGTAGATAATAATCATTCTTTTTAAATAGTTTTGGGTAATTTATAGAATGGCAATTCAAGCCATTGGAACAAATGACTTTTCAAATAGTTCCCAAGCACTCCACCTATATTTTTTTAATGACTAAATAATTGTATCCAAAGTGAAACTTAAATTTCTCCTTCATCAGAGAAAGAGAAAGAGAGAGAGAGAGAGAGAGAGAGAGAGAGAGAGAGAGAGAGAGAGAGAGAGAAGCCATGTTAATTCATAAAAAGAATGAGATTTTTTTCTGAAACATCTATCAGAGAATATTGTTTTTAAAATCTATCACCAAAGAATAATTATTCCAGCAAATAGAGGGGATGATACATTACTGATTCCAAATTGGGCTTAAGATTTTTTTTTTAGTTTGCCAATAAAAATAAAGACTTGATGATAGGAAATGGACATTTGAGTGTATGTATGTATATGTGCATGAACTCAGGGCCTGGGCGCTGTCCTTGAGACTTTTGGCTCAAGGCTAGTAGTTTACCACTTGAGCCACAGCTCCACTTCTTTTCATTAGTTAATTGGAGATAAAGTCTCATGGTCCTTCCTGCTAGGGCTGCCTTGGGACCTTGACCCTCAGATCTCAGTATCTTGAGTAGCTAGGATTACAGGAGTGAGCCACCAGCACCTGGTCAGGAAATGAACATTTTTATGTTTTCATGTATATATGGTGAGTTGCCTAATTCCCTATGTTCCTTTTGGCTGGTGCTCCAGACCAACAGAACACAAAAGTCCGTATCTTGGTGGCCATAGTAAGTAGGAATTACAGCCAGCTTTGACCAGCTTGCTTTTTTAAGAGCCTGCTGGAGCGATGGTATCTCTGAGGGGCTCAATTCACTGGAAGGGAATGAAGTAGGGACACTTGTGACTTCACTCTCTGTACTGGTCCCCTATTGCTGGCTAGGTCCTCAGCCACGTCACCCGTGCAGGTGAAGTACCCTTCTTCCTTGAGTTTGCAGCATTTTCTGGAAACATGTCCTTCACTGCTCTGTGTGGTCTTACCATATCCTGCTCATGGTTTGTAAATACTTTTCTCATATATTTTTCTTCAAATTGCCCTAATTTAAGTGTGCATCTATTTCCTGTGGGGTCTCTGGCTGACACAAAGTACTACCTGATTTAGATCGTGCAGTTAGACTCAATGAAATCCCTCTGTGTGGTGATCAATGAGAAGTTTATCTCAGTAAAAGGGTTTCGCTTATAAATCTCATTCATTTTATGCATTGAAAAACATTTTTCCATGAAGGAAGCATGAGGTTTTTCCAGACTCGGAAGGGAGTTCATAACATTAAAAACTGTAGAACTTGCCTGGTCTCCCATGACACATAGCTATAACCCTAGCTACTCAGGAAGCTGAGGTCTGAAGATTTAGATTTAAAACTGGCCCTGCCTTGGCAGACAAATCCAGAAGATTCTTACCTCCTGTTAACCCACAAACAGCACAGGTGGAGGTGTGGCTCAAGTGGTAGAGCATCAGCCTTGAGTGAAAAGCTAAGCAAGAGCAAAGAGCTTTGATTTCATACACACACACACACACAGAGTTTATAGAATCAAGTGAGCCTCTACCACATTCTCCTCTTCTCTCTGCCCCTCTATTCTGAACGCAGTTACATGACAGCCTTCACAGACCCCTGTGAGGAAGAAGTTGAAGACTCCTTCCTCCTCCCATCCTTTCTTTCTGAATGTTACTACTCCAAGATGAAGTGTTGGTGAAGTACAAACTATGAGCTGAACCATTCCTATAAGTATCTAAGTGTGTGTGTGTGTGTGTGTGTGTGTGTGTGTGTGTGTGTCTACTGCTCCAATGAAGAAGAAGCTATGGGCCCTGCCTAGTCCTCATTTTCTCCTGGTCCTACTCATCCAAGGATCCTGGCACCTGTAGGCATGGTAAGTCTCCTTGGAGAGGCCCAGCCATCTCTTTTGCCTCTTGTAGTCTCTGATATGACAGAGTACTATACAATATCCCTGAGAGGTAGACCTTGCCTTTCCAAACCTCCTCCCAATCCAAAAGGGTCTTAATAAATCTGATTTCCATTTGCTGATTTGGGCCAAATATCTTGCCCATAGCTCTCTTTTGGGCTTGTCTCATGGGTAGATCCATTCCAGTCTTTCTCTGCATTCGTCTAGTAGTAAGATGAGTGCTTGGGTATTCTTTGCATGTGTTCATCATGGTGGAGGTAGGTCACCATAAAATTCCTTCTAGATTCCTACCAGATTTGTAACTTGAGGCCTGAAGCCACTGTTTATATGATATTCACTCTTTTGCTCTTTTCTTTACACAAAAAGTTACTTATTAGGGGAGATTAATATTTAAAATTCTCTTGCCCTGTATAACTAATGCTACAGTTGTGATTTTCACCTATATAAACAGCTGATTCAAGATGATTGCTTTGATTGCGGAGAATCAATTATCGTTGATTAAATGATTAATACTCAATAAGAACATGTAGTAACTATAACAAACTAGGAGGACAAAGCTTTTACAGCTAAGGGAATGTGGAAAGAATTCTATAAATCATAAACCAAGATCATGCAATATTGTGATTGAATCTTTCAATTGGCAAAAAAATTCTGTACGTGACACACAAAGTTAGTCTATGATTGAAAGCTAATAGTATGTATGAGTTCTAAAGAAAAAGATAGAAAAGGTTAAAAAGATTCAGATGAGCTTTTTGGAACTTACAACAATTCCAGAGGCAACAGAAAGATTAAATATGTGTGTGTGTGTGTGTGTGTGTGTGTGTGTGTGTGTGTGTGTGTGTGTGTGTGTGTGTACCAGGCACTGGTAGCTCGCCTGTAATCCCAGCTACTCACGAGCTAAAACATGAGAATCAAGTTTCAAACCTTGACAGGAAAGCCTGTGAGACTCTTATCTTCAATGTACCAGGAAAAAGCCATAAAAGGAGGTGGGACTCAATTGGTAGAGTACCAGCCTTGAGCAAAAAAAGCTAAGCATAGCATTCAGACCCTGAGTTCAAACTCCACTACCAGCACACACAAAAAAAGAGAAAAGTAGACAGTTGAAAACCAACTAGAAGGCATCAAAGATATAAACATACCACAGAAAGCCCAAACTAATTCCCTCAAAGTGCTGAATTTACAGGCTTGATCCATAGAAAGCAATCATAGCCAAAACTTAATTGTAACTTTTTAACAGGAAAAAAAATTGCTTTTTCACTTTATCTCTGGCTTACATAGTGCTGCAGTCCTTGTAAAAGTAGGGGATTTTGCAAGAACTAATCTCTTGCTAATTATATAGGACCTGAATATAAAATACCTATCAGAGAGGGGCACACAATTGAACCAGCACTTTAATACAATTATTATTAAAAAGACATGGCTTTTGCAAAACACAAGTGGCTTGTGCCTGTAATCCCAGCTATTCAGGAGGTTGAGATCTAAGGATCTTGGGTTGAAGCCAGCCTGGGCAAGAAAATCCTTGAGACTCTTATCTACAATTAACCAGCAAAAAGCTAGAAGCAGATCTAGGAGCTCAAGTGGTAGAGTGCCAACCTTGAGCAGAAAAAGACAAGTAAGAGCATGAAGCCCTTAATTCAAGCCAAATTATGCAGAGCGCGCTTGCACACACACACACACACACACACACACACACACACATACACACACAGAAACCACTTTTAATAACAAAGGTGTTTATTGACAAATTACTCCTCACACCCATACACCTCAGACAACTCTCTTAGAAATAGTGGGTTGGGATTTGAGAGATCAAGAGTAGGTCTTGTGAAAAATGTGTGTGTTAGCCTTTCTGTAACTATAACTAATGCAGTGAAGAAATGATGTGACAAATACCAAAAAGGTTTATTGTTTTGAATGCTTCAGTCCATAATTAATGGGCTGTGACATTTTGGGGGCCTTGGTAAGACACATAGTGGAAGCGTGCAATAGCACAAAGTTATTAACCTCAGGACTGATGCGCTGAGAAAACTCAAGGGTAGGATTCAATCCCTTTGAGCCCCTCTGCTCCCCCCCACAATGACCAAAAACCCTCCCACTACATCCTACCTCTTAGGGAACCAAACATTTATCACATGGACTTTCAAGACCAAACTATAGCGCAAATGCTGTAAAAAGCTCTGTTGTGGTTGTCTTTATGATGGGGGTATCACATGGAGCTGTGGAGTAGCTGCTAACTTTGGAGGAATGAATGGCCATCCATTCATTCCCCCAAAGGCTAATTAGGCCAAGTACCAAAGTGATTCCTCTCTCTCTCTCTAACTCAGTGTGGCCCCTTCTTCTAATACTTGCCCTTGGCTGATATTTAAAGAGCTGCCTTCTCTTCTCCTCCAGCTTTGGTTTCTGAGTGCAAGCATTAGCTCACTCTATTTTATTGCTTAACTGACAAGACTGGGAGTGAGTGAAGTAGGTTGTGTGAATCAACCTTTTTTGTTTTTTATGTGGGTATTGGGATTTGAACTCAGGGTCTGAGCACATTTTTGCTCAAGGCTAGCACCCTAGAACTTTAGACCCACCTCCACTTCTGGCTTTTTATGGAGATAAGAATCTCATGGACTTCCCTGCCCCTGTTTGACTTGAAACCATGATCTTCAGATCTCAGCCTCCTGAGTAGCGAGGATTACAGGCATGAGCCACAGGCAAGTCCATCCACTCTTATTCTCCTCTTTCCTTAGCTACCAACTCCCCCACGTCCCAGCTCATTCTGATTGGAAGCCTGGATGCTTATTACATCTTTCTGGATAGTAGGCTGAGCAGGCTTTACCTAAGAGCCAAGAAAGTGGATTCTCCAGTGATACGCTTGCCCTCTGTGGTTCCAACAGGCAGACACACACAGGAGATGCCATGAAGCAAGGCAGTGTGGATGAAAAGTAATTAGCACAACAAATCGAGTCAAGTGCCCTCCAAATACAGGTGCACATTTGTGCAAAATGTCCAAATGGTACACCATGAGCTCTTTGGAGATTTAATTATTTAATCATTCAAACACTTTCTTTTGTTTGTTTTTGCTTGAGCCATCATCCAAGTCATTCGATCAATTCAATAGTTCAATTTAGGTGATTGATTTCAGATCCTTTTTTTAAAAAAAAAAACTTCCTCAGTAACAGATTAGAAACCTCATCAATCAGGCTTCTATCTAAAATCTAATTATTTAAGAAGCCTGCTAGACAGAGCCATGATTTAATATCGACAAAGTCTCCTTCCTATCCCACTGCAAAAGTCAGTACATCCACCATAATTTACTGCAAAGAAGGCTGTAACTAAATATTACACCATTATATTTACCCAGACTTCTTCACAGTCCACGTATGTTATAAATTTAATTTTTTCTCCATATATATTTATAGGACATATTTTCCCCAAACAAGGACTCATTTTTATGGCCAATTTCATAAAGCCATTTTAAACATGATTTCTATCACATTTAATGAAAACAATTTCATCTAACTGCACAGAAGGGATTAAAAGAAAAAAACCAATTGAGTGAAATAGTACTGGTAATAAAAAAAAAAAAATCCTGCAGTGATGTCTGAAATCAGCTTGAAATAAAAAAATGCTAGCGTCCTATATTTTAAAACCTGTTATAGTAGCTGAAAATCTTCAAATCTAATTTAACACAGATGCAAAACCACATTCTAAGTAGTCCAGAGAAAGGCCAATGTGACTATACTCATGAATTTAAGAAGGCTCACAGAAAAATTTATTTTCATGGAAGGTATTTCTCTTATTCTCCTGTATATGAAAACCTGTCTATCTACATTAAAGTGACCAAATATAATCATGTGTCACTAAATGATGTTTCTCTGGCTATTTTAGGACAGAAATGTATTTTCTTCACATACTGGACTAGAAGTCACTGTAAGCCGAGCCCTTTTCATTTTATTTGCATTGTGTAGAAGTCAAAGTTGCCGAAGGTCTGAAGACACAAAAACTTTTTACTTAAGGGCATTATAAATTTTGCTTATAGAACCTACATATTTTTAGAATGTGCTTATTTTCTTCAACTGAATTTTCAGTGCCTTCTCTACTGTCCTGCTACAATTTCTCTTTGTGTGTGTGTGTGTGTGTGTGTGTGTGTGCGCGCGTGTGCATGCACGCGCCAGTACAAGGGCTTGAACTCAGAGTCTTCCACTCTCACTTGGCTTTTTCGCTCAAGGCTGGCACTCTACCACTTTAGCCACACCTCTACATCTGGCATTTTGCAGATTAGTTGTCAGTAAGAGTCTCTCAAACTTTTCTACCCAAGTTAGCTTCATGATACTTAGATCTCAGCCTCCTGAGTAGCTAGGATTGCAGATGTGAGCCACTAGTGCCCAATTCAGTTTCTCTTTTTTGTAAACAATCAGGGAGCCTGGCACATGTTCTAAAATGACAAGTGAGGTACTTTATTTTTACTAATAGGTCATCTGTTACAGACCTGTGTATGTACGAATATGAACATACAAATGAGTTCTGCATATTTGTATCACCTTAGCTATGGATATGTAATAATTTTAGGTCTGTATAACTTAAAAGTATCTATGGAACACAAGAGTTTGTGAATGACAGCCACTTACCCCTAAGTATAAGCTGAAAAACACTGGTTCTCTCTGGACTATCTCTGGAAGAATGCACAGATGGTAATAGTTTGTTGCTACATCTTCAAAGGTAAGACGTTTTAGGAGAACAAAAAAGTAAGACATTTCAGCTTAGCTAACTCAGCTCCCTGGACTCCTATGATACGTGAAATGAAGTTAGACCAACAAAGATTTTTGTCCTAAAAATAACATGCCCACAGAACCATAATTGATTGGTTATATTAATGTTCTCCTACTTGCTCTTCAGCTGATAAAGGCTGGAGAAAAGAAACCTGCCTGGAAGCTGGTGGCTTATGTCAGTAACCAATCTACTCAGGAGGCTGAGATCTGAGGATCAAGGTTGGAAGCCAGCTTTGGCAGGAAAGTCCATGAGTCTGTTATCTCTCCAATTAACCTGCAAAACTTCAGAAGTGGAAATGTGGCTCAAGTGGTAGAGTATCAGTCTTGAGTTTACAAAAACAAAAAACAAACAAGAGCTTGAAGCCTTGAGTTCAAGCCCCAGTACTAGCAGTAAATAAATAGATAAATAAATAAATAGATTTTAGTAACCAAGAAGAGCTTTAGAAAGAGGAAACTTTCATCAAAATATCTTTATGGAACTCATTTTCCATGGCAAATGATGTACAAGAAGTTTATCTTTCAGAAAAATGTGAATAGCCCACAAACTTGATGGAGAGTAACTTAGATGTCAGTAAAACATATTGTTATTTTTTGATACCTCTTACAGATCAAAGGTGATCCCAAATGGGCTGTGTTTTATGTGAATTTTTATTTAAAGTAAGTGTTTAAACTATAACCACACAACTAATCACCAGTAACTCAATATTCACTGATTTTAGGAACACAAAAACACTTTAATATTTACAGCAGCTTTGACCCATATTTTAAGAGGCTACAGTGACTCCAATAAGTGTATGCTATATGTAATGTACTTTGCACAAATCACACACACACACACACACCCCAACACATATATATTATATAAGAAAGATTAACAATGAGGTCTGTCAAGCAGTATAAAATAATTTTGCACGATTTTATCCAGGGAAAAACACAAATATACCACATTGCTTTTTAGAAAAAAAGGAAAAAGAGGAACTATCAAATAAAGTAATGTTATAGTATTTTCTCAATAGTCATAACTACCTGAAAAGAAGCATGCTAGAAGCCAGGTCCAAGTGGCTCACCCCTGTAATACATCTAGCTACTCAGGAGACTGAGATCTGAAGATCATAGTTCAAAGCCAGCCTGAGCAGGAAAGTCCTTGAGACTCTTTATCTCCAGCAAAAAAAGCCAGAAGTAGAGGTGTGGTTCAAGTATGAGAGTACCAGGCTTGAGCTCAAAAGCTAAGGAATAGCACCCAGGCCCTGAGTTCAAGCTCTAACACCAGCACACACACACACACACACACACACACGCATGCACACACACACTGGGTATGTGTGGGTATCTGAGATGTACAGCTTAGAACTCAGGTCTTGCTGTCATTCTTAGCTCCATTCAGATAATCTGAGTATGGGGGAGAACACCAGGAAAAACACCAGGAACTCCTGAAATCCCACAGCTCCATTGATTCTATAAAGCCAGCAACCAGACTGCTGGCTGCAAATGCAGACAGGGGAGCGAACACAGACGACGGTAGGAGCCTGAAGACCAGGGATCCAGGCTCCAAATCTGAGACATAAACTCAAATCTCTTTCCCAAACACTGCTCACAAACGTTGTTACCGTTCTACCCTTATTCTGTATCTCCTTCAGCTTCCTTGCTGGGCTTTTCCCGAGACGAAAAGCAGCAACATGTTTATGTTTTGTGTGTGTGTGTGTGTGTGTGTGTGTGTGTGTGTGTGTATGTGTGTATACACATGAGCACGTGTGTGTAGAACTCTTGGTAACTTGCCCTCTGTAAAGAAAATATTTATTTTCCTTTTCTCTGCAAAGTTTGCATGCTTCCCTCAGTGCCCTTGACCTCCAGACACATGGGATTTGTTTTCCTCTCCACGGCCTAAGCAGCCATTGTCACTATGGACTTAGCACCTCAACTTCTGTTTTACTGCTCAGGCCCAGTGCTCCCAGGCACCATGAGTGCTGGAGTGCTGGCCACTTTCCCTGGCACTGGCCTCCTCTCCAACAGCTGGGCACAGAGCCAAGGTCTTTGCCATTTTAGTGGCTAAAGGAGTCTACCAGGTAGGGTTCAGACTGAAGGATGATCTCACAAGGATTTATTTTTCCTGTTGGGTCTCAATTTTGTGAGTCACATTCAGACCTCTCTCTCTCTCTCTCTCTCTCTCTCTCTCCATATATATATATCTTTTCCTGTCTCTAGCTCTCTATGTCTATCTGGCTCTCTGTCTCTGTTTCTGTCTCTCTGTCTCTGTCTCTCTCACTCACTTTTTCTGCCAAAACTGGGGCTTGAACGTAGGACCTTGCTTGGCTTACTTGCTCAAGGCTAGCTTTCTACCACTTGAGCCATGTCTCTAGTCCAGCTTTTTTGCTGATTAATCAATGATGGAGTCTCACCGACTTTTCTATCCAGAACCAGCTTTAAACCAGGACCCTCCAGATCTCAGCCTCCTGAATAACTAGGTTGATAGCCATGAACCACCCGTGCTTGCCAAGTGATGTGTTTAGTAAGTCAGGCCAATAGAACTGGAGTTATTGAACCAGAGTAGACATCTCTGACCACTTTCTATGACTCAGAGAACTTGTGAGGGGGGGAAACTGTTTGGAGTGCACGGATCGCCATCTGAAAATGAGACACAAATTCCACCCCACCTGTGTCTGCCAGATATTCCAATGCACGAGGTAACACCTTCCACCCACCAAAGTTGGTAAATTTGAAGTAATGGTTTTCACAGTAGCTGTCACTCAGGCGTGGGTTGCATTTTCCATTCCTGCAACAGGTGTTGGGTTTAACAGTGTGATGTAAAAATAACTATTGAGTTCCTGGACTTTTCTAGACTTCAAACTTCTTGAGGCCACTATGGCCCTGACCATGTGAATAAAACTTGCTACGGCCGCTCTATCCAGAGGAGCCCCTGGGTTCACAGGATAAATGTCGCCTCTCACAAGCTACCCAGGCTAGGAAAATCTGGGGGGCTTGATGACCATTCTGCTCTCATGTGGAATTCCCAGATCCACTTTGTCTCAAGCCCCTGCTTCAAGCTTCCTTCCAATTCCTCCCCAGTCAACATGTGGAAAAGCTGGTGTTCCCGGGCTTTTGCTAGTTGAGGCCATTCCATTGGCTTTTTATGGATCTCTGAAGTTTCATAGACTTCACAGGTGTCATCTCAGAACACTGAGTTGAATTTCACCAGGAACATTGAATCTGAGCAAGAGAAAAAAGTTCACCGTTTGTAGCCTGATCCTCTACCTGCTTAGTACATATGAGAGTAGAAATGCATAGCGATGTGGTAGCTGATAGCATTTTCAATGAACTCTGAAGTTTCTTCATAAAAGCATATGATGTTAAGGTATTGAGCTCTGCCTGCCTGGAGGAAAATTTAAAAAAAAAAAAAAGGTAACATTATTTTCAGGGAAAAGAGAATGATTCTCCTATAGAGTCATAACTGGAATTCCTGGATTTTTCTCTCCTTAACTCTGACTATACCCCAGGACATTTGCATGGATCGACTGGGAAGACAAAAAGGGTTATGGGCTTATAAGTCAGGAAAGTCACAACTGGCACCTAAGACATTGCTGAGTGATGAAGAAGGGAGATTCCCCAAAACATCAGGTAGAAAAGTGTCCCCAGTGGGTAGTTCCATTCTAGACTTTTCCCACGTGGTGCCTTTGTGGATTTCAGCCTTGTAAATCTCCAAAACCAAGTGCCATTGGGTGGGTACTTTCTGAGTGGTCAAGTGAAGCACTCTATGTCATACACAACTCATTCTGGCCAAATTGGTTGTGATGACGCAGTCCAAAGGCTAGGCTCAGCTGTGGCTACAATCCGTTACTTTGGCATAGCTCTAGACTCCTATTTCATCTCCTGAGCTCTCTATATGGCCTATCTACAAACCATCAATCAGAGCCATTTTTTCAACACCTAAAAATCTTCGCATCATTGTGTTTGGAAGCCTGTGTTGCTCAATATTTTACTCAGAGTGAAAGACACTTGTGTAAGCTAGGCACCCGTGGCTCAAGCCTATAATCCTAGCTACTCAGGACATTGAGATCTGAGGATTTTTGGTTTGAGGTCAACCTGACACTCTTATCTCTGCTATACTACCAGAAAAGCTGGAAGTCGGGCTGTGGTTCAAGTGCTAGAGTCTTAATCTGGAGCAAAATAAAAGCTCAGGGACAGTGCCCAGGCTCTGAGTTCAGGCCCCATCATTCTTCCTGAAGATCTGTGACCTCACTTCCTGTACCTTTCCTCTCCACCTGCATACTATCCCTTATTCCTTCAATAGGTCAAGCCCAGTGCTACCTTAGCCCTTGGAGGTTCTTAGATATCAACATGATTGACTCTTCTCACCCCTCAAGACTTTGCTTGAATAAATCCCACCTCTACTTATATGAACAGATCTTCTCAGCCTCTGGTTTTTGTTGTTGTTGTTCTTGAACTCAAGAAGGCCTAGGCACTGTGCTTGAGCTTTTTTTTTCCTCAAGCACTCTACACTTGAGCAGAGCTCTACTTCTAGCTTTTTAATGGTTAGTTGGAGATAAGAGTCTTGTGACCTTTTCTGCCCAGATTGGCTTTAAACTGAGATCCTCAGATTTCAGCTTCCTAAGTAGCTAGAATTCCAGACATGAGCCACCAATGTCTGGCTTCAGCCTCTTATTAATCTGTTTCCTCTTTCTCTGTGCTGCTTATCATCTACTATAAACTGCATGAGTAAATTGTCCTGTTTCTTACAACTCCCCATCACAAAAATTATACACGTATAATGCTTACCTGTGCATCTCAAAAGACTCAAATCAAATAAATGGTTGTCACTTCCAACGTATTTGCTCATGAGATGAAATACTAGTGCATGAAAAAAATGGGTTAGGGAATCAAACTGTTGAGTTCAAGTCTGCCTCTGTGGTGGTATTTAATTTCCATACCTCAGCCTCCTCATAAAAATGAGTGTCATTTATTATAGCTGCCATAGAAAGTTACTATGAGGATTGAAAGTGGTGATGCAATTAATACAATTAAAATCTTGGCTTGGAATAGAGGAAGCACTTAGTATTGTTAGCTATTTCCTATTCCAGTCCTCTCTGGAGATATTTAAAATCTTATATCTATTCCCAAACGTACCTGCTCTATATTTTCAATAAATAAATTTGCCCCTTGCCAGACACTGGTGGCTAATACTTATTGTACTAACTACTCAGGAGGCTGACATCTAAGGATCCCTGTGCGAAGCCAGCCCAGGCAGAAAACTCTGTGAGATGCTTATTTCCAATTAACTTGCAAAAAGCCAGATATGGAGATGTGGCTCAAGAGGTAGAGTACCAGCCTTCAGTGGAAAAAAACTAAGCCAGAGTGAGAGGCCCTGTATTCCAGCCCTAATTTCAGCACACAAAAAAAAATAATTAAAAAAATAAAAATAACTTGCTCCTGCTCAACAGAAATAAATAATAAATATAACAGGGAGAACTATTCTCCCTACATTAAAAGATATTTCTGCTCACTGTTTGTGTCAACAAAGGAGAAGTTCCCCCAATACGCCTGGCCACTACTGGCATTTAGCAGCCTTTCTCTTCTTATCCCCAGGGCAGCACTCCATCATGCCTTGTCTATTTCCTGTTCTTCTACTCATACTGGACTTCCCCTTACACACACACACACACACACACACACACACACACACACACAGAGTATTCTACCTCCATCTTCTGCAATGAAATCAGTGAAAAGTATCAAATCCCTTGCTTGAAATCAAAAAACCCTTTCTCAATCCCATCCTTTCCTTCCTCCCTTTTCTAGCATGAAGCTTCTCAGAGAGATAGTGTATACTAATAACCAGCCTCTCTCACCAACATGACTTTTCCATTACAGGATTCCTCCCGTAATCTCGGTGATGTTGCTGCAACCAATGTTTCTAATGGCCGCCATGTTTCCCAGTGAAGTGATTGTTTTCTTCTTCTCATTTTTTGATTTGTGTCTCAGGAGTATGCAGAGCTACCATCCCCAGTAGAGCCTCTCTGATGCTCTTCTGAGCTCTCTGACGTGCCTGCCTGGGCTATATCCATATTGTCTGCCTGCCTGCCTCCCTCCCTCCCTCCCTTCCTTCCTTCCTTCCTTCCTTCATTTCTTTTCTTTCCTAGCTCCCTCTCTCCCTCCCTTCCCTCCTTCCTTCCTTCCTTCCTCCTTCCTTCTTTTCTTTCTTTCTTTCTTTCTTCCTTTCTTCCTTCCTTCCTTTCTTTCTTCCTTCCTTCCTTTCTTCCTTTCTTTCTTCCTTTCTTTCTTTCTTTCTTCCTTTCTTTCTTTTTCTTTCTTTCTTTCTTTCTTTCTTTCTTTCTTTCTTTCTTTCTTTCTTTCTACCTTCCTTTCTCTCTCTTTTTTCTTTCTTTCTTTCTTTCTTTCTTTCTTTCTTTCTTTCTTTCTATTTATCTTTCTTTCTTTCTCTCCCACTTCATTCATTTCCTTCCTTTCTATTTTTATCAGTCTTGGGGTTTGAAGTTAGAGCCTAGGTGCTGTCCCTGAGCTGAGCTTTATTGCTTATGCTAGCGCTCTACCACTTGAGCTACAAAGCCACTTTTTTTTTTGTTAATTGTAAATAACAGTCTCACAGACTTTCCTGCCCAGGCTGGCTTTGAACTGGTATCCTTAGCTCTCAGTTTCCTGAGTAGCTAGGATTACAGGTATGAGCCACCTGTACCCAGCTTCCTGTTGCCTTTCTTAAAATGTCTGTGCTCAGACCCTTCTTCACCTTTAATTGTTCTCATTCAACACTTCTGAGCAGACTACTTCATTTGTTATCTCCCAAGTTTTGGTCCCCCACATCAGAAAGAAAAGCCCCCCCCCACCTCATTAGACATATGTCCTTAAATGAAACTGATAAAAGAAGATTCATATATGAAAATATCATACATAGGGTCATATACATATGTATATCAACATTATCTAAAGTAGAAGAGAAGATTGCGATGGTGTAACTCCTTTGAACAACTAACTTACACTTTAACAAAGTGAACACCAGGATGCTGGAACACGTGTTGTTGAAAGGCAAAGACATTAAAGGGAGGGGACCGTCAAGGGGAGAGAAGACCAACAAATGGAGAAAGAAAGAGTGGGTGAATACACCCATAATAATCAATGTTCATATGTGAAAATGGAACCAGGTAAGTTGAGGGGATGGGCGGGGGGGGGGGGGGGGAATAGAGGAGAGCAATATAAGAGGCGATATGGACCAAGAGGCATTGTACTTGTACATTGATATACTGAATTGAAACCTTTTTGTACAACCACTCCAAATCATATAAATAAGTCGGCAAATAAATAATATAAATAAGTTTTAAGTAATCGTCAGGTCCCAAGCCAGGCACACAACACAGAACATGACCAAAAGGCTTTGGTCTTTCAGTATTCTGCAGTCACCGGGTAAGGCACGCCTCCACAGCAGATACTTGGCAGGCATCCCAGATTCCTTTTGCTCCTTTCACTCTTACATCAAGTCACCAAGTCCTTCAGATTCTCCCTTCTTAATATCCACTCACAGCCAAGCCATCCTCTCTATCTCCAAAGCCATTACCTTAATCCGGATACTCATCGTTTCTTGCCTGGATTACTGCGACTGCATCCTAACTGCCCTCACCGCCTCAAGCCTGGCAGGACTCCAAGCCCCAGCTCCAGGCAGTTGCCAGTGGGTTATTTCTCACATGCAAATCTGATCACATCATTCTCCTGCTTAAATTCCTCTGTGCAGCTGGGCACCGGTGGCTTACAGCTATCATCCCAGCTTCTCAGGAGGCTGAGATTGAGGATTGCAGTTGGAAAGCAGCCTTCACAGAAAAGTCTGTGAGATTCCTTAGCTTTAATGAACCAGCAAAAAGCCAGAAGTGGGGCTATGGCTCAAGTGGCAGAGTATCAGCCTTGTGTGGAAAAAAGTCAAGTAAGAACAGAAGGACTTGAGTTCAAACCCCACCACTTGAAAACTATACAAATGAAATAATACCCCCCCAAAAAAAGAATTAAAAACACAAATTTAAAAAATCCTTCAACACATTTCTGTAGTTTTCCAGAATAAAACTGAAACTTGCTCGCTTAACACAAGGTTCAGCATCATGTCTGTCAGCCTTTTCTACTACAGCTCCCCAACCATTTCCTCTGCCCCCTCAACCTCTGCACCCAACTGCAAATACTCACCCAAGACACCAGCTATTTCCTGCTATTCTTTATGCCTTCTTTAATGGGGAATGGCATTTCATTCTTCATCCCACCTGGCTGAAGCCTATTTATTTTTAATATTTATTTATTTTTCCTGGGGCTTACGCTCAGGGCCGGGTGCCATCTCTCAGCTTTTTTTGCTCAAGGCTGGTGCTCTGCCACTTGAGCCCGACTTCCACTTCCCACTTTTTGGTAGTTCATTGGAAATAAGCATCTCACCAACTTTCCTGCCCAGGCTGGCTTTGAACCCAAATCCTCAGATCTCAGCCTCTGGGATGGCTAGGATTACAGGCTTGAGCCACTGGCACCTTGCTGTCTGCAATCATCCTGACAATGTGCTATGAAGAGAACACTTGCCCAGCAACTGCTGTCAGCAATCGGCTTTAGAAAACAGAAACACGAGATTTCAAAAGGCATTTGCACCAGCTCTTGGCCTACTGCCAAGAGCTCAGCTAGTTGTCCTTAAAGGTCATAGAAAGGCTTGGTGTGGTCAGTCTCCACAGCAGTGGACTGGTCATCTCTGCTGCAAGGTTTCTTGCTAGATTAGGGGACAAATTTCCCCACACTATTTGGATTCATCCTGATCATCCTCTCTGTCCCTTTGTCAGCCACAGCAATACAGTAGAGCCACCGACATCCAAGATGCTCAAGAAGGCAGCACTTCTTTGCTGAGAAGATTGTTCCAGGGGTTCCAATGTAACATGCTCCTCTAAGCTTCCAGCATTTCTTGATAAGTCACCCCTTCTATCATCCCCCCCATCCCACAAACAAGTGTTTTCTTGACCTATGAATTGTTGCTGTGTGGTCCCAGAATGAAACCTATGAGATACTTTCATCCAGACACATCTCTGCATGGCTCGGTAAAACAGTAACACCTGGGGTTTTGGAGACCCAGAGACCCAGAAGGTCAGCATTTGTCATTATGATGCATCAGCAAGCCACACTGCCTTGGTTTTGCCATGGAAATGGCATTGTCAGAACAGAGAGACAGAGACAGAGACAGAGAGACAGAGAGAGACACAGACAGAGAGAAAGAGAGACAAAGACACAGAGAGAGAGAGAGAGAGAGAGAGAGAGAGAGAGAGAGAGAGAGAGAGAGAGAGAGAGAGACTACAGGATAAGAAAGAAGTAAAAGCCAGGCGCTGGTGGCTCACGCCTGTAATCCTAGCTACTCAGGAGGCTGAGATCTGAGGATCGCGGTTCAAAGCCAGCCCAGGCAGGAGAGACCGTGAGACTCCTATCTCCAATAAACCACCAGAAAACCGGAAGTGGCACTGTAGCTCAAGTGGTAGAGCGCTCGCCTTGAGCTGAAGAGCTGAGGGACAGCGCCCAGGCCCAGAGTTCAAGCCCCATGACCGACAAAAAAAAAAAAGAAGTAAAAAGGATTCCGCGCGGTCAGATGTGCTTTTTTATAAAAACCTGCAACAAAAGGAACTAATTGGAGAACCCTCAGGTGCTGCAGTAGTCTCTTCCAAGGGTGATGCTCCAATGACTTAACCACCTCTCGCAAGCTCCCCACCCCCAATGAGCCCTCCATCTCCAAGATGTTGCACTGAGGACCAAGGTTTCAGCATGTGAACCTTTGGAGGACAAACCAAATTCAAACCACAGCATACCAGATTTATTTGTGTTTTTACATACACCTTATACAAACATCCTGAAAGTAGGGTTTGGGGATTGGGGGTGTTTGGGGATGTGTGTGTGTGTGTGTGTGTGCCTGTTCTGGGGCTTAATATCAGTGCCTAGGCACTGAGCTTTTTTGCTCAAGGCTAGTACTGTACCACAGCTCCCCTCACACCCTCCCTCCCTCTCTCTCTCCTTCCTTTATTTCTCTTTCTTTCTTTCTTTCTTTCTTTCCTTTCTTTCTTTCTTTCTTCTATTCTTTCTTTCCTTCTGTTAATTGGAGATCAGTCTCACAGATTTTCCTGCATGGGCTGGCTTTGAACCACAACCTCAGATCTCAGCCTCTTGAGTAGCTAGGATTATAGGCCTGAGTCATCAACACCCAGGATGAAGGTAGTTTTAAAACAATTTTGTGTGTGTGTGTGTATGTGTGTGTACATGTGTGTATGTGTATATACTGGTATCTAGTATTCTCGGCTTGAACTTAGAGATTCACACTTTTGCTTGGCTTTTTTGCTCACGGTAGGTGCTCTACCACTTGAGCCATGCCTCTACTTCTGAATTTTGGCTGGTTAATTGGAGATAAGACTCTCATAGACTTTTCTGCCCTAGGCTGGCTTTGAACTTGGCTTCTTAAATCTCAGCCTCCTGAGTAGCTAGGATTATAGGGATGAGCAACACCACTGCTTAGAAGTTTTTAACACTTTTAAAGAATTTTAGACAATATTTTAAAATGATTTTGGTGTGAAAATTTTTACTGAGGTTGTCATGCTAGAGCTTAAAAGGTTTTGCGTTTTGCAGCATCCCTGATGTTGGATGTTTTTGGCTTAAGAATGATCAGTCTTGGCTGATCATTGGGCACTCGTGGCTCATGCTTTTAATCCTTGCTATTCATAAGGCTGAGCTCTGAGAATTACAGTTTGAAGCCAGCCTGAGCAGGAAAGTCTGTGAGACTCTTATGTCCAGTTATTATCACCAGAAAAAAAAAAAGCCAGAAGTGGAACGATGGCTCAACCAGTAGAGCATTAGCCTTGAGCAAAAAAGCTCAGTAACAATGATCAGGTTTTGAGTTCAGGACCCACATCAAGTACAAAAACAAAGCAAAACAACAACAAAAGAATGTGCTGAGCCCTGGGTATTTGTGCCTGCAATCCTAGCTACTCAGAAGACTGAGATCCTCAGATCTTAGTTCAAAACCAGTCCAGGCACATAACAGTCCCACATTATCTCACAGCTGGAAGTGGAGCTGTGGCTCAAGTAGTAAAGTAGTAGATTGAGGGGGGAAAAAAAATAAAAACAGCATCTAGGCCTTGAGTTCAAGCCCTGAGAGTGACAAAAGAAAGGGGGGAAAAAAGATAATCAGTCCCTTTTGGATGAAGATGGAGGTGCTATCATAGGTCTGGCTGAGAGGTCCTCCTGGCTATGTTCAAGATTGCCTGTGGGGATTGCTGTAAATTTGCTATTGCAATTCAGTTACGGCAAATCAAACAAACTCTGTGAAAAGCAGATGCTTTCCCCACCCCCTTTCTATCTAAGAATCATGAATCTTACAGTTCAAAGTTCCCTTAGAGGAGATCTAATCCAAACGCCAGGGATTAATTGGTGCAGAAATACCTTTCTTAAATACCCCCTCCGGCGTTTTAGAGCACATCATTTGTTTTAGCTAGAGCTCAAATTGCTAGAAATTTCTTTCAACCCAAACCTGTTTCCTTGAGACTTCCCTCCCCACACACCCTCATTTATGCCTCCAGGGGCTTCACAGAATCTATCTAATCCTTTTCCCATCTGACAGCTTTTCAAATGTTTAGAGACAGCTACCTTGTCCCTATTACATATTGTCTTCCCCAGGCAAATGTCTCTAATATTTCCCCTGCCTCTTTAAACAAGATGCTTGACCACCATGGCTGTGCTGCTCAGAGTAGGCCCCAGTTTGCTTGAAAAACAGAAGCCCCATTTGTAATTCAATGGAGGACTTTACATGTCTAAACACAGGTAAACCCAGAAACCGTACAGAAAAATAATTTCGCAGCTCATGTACCACTTTAGAAGATGAACTTCACAGGTGTTATCTATCATTGGCCAAAATGTCTTGAAGTAGCTCCAATCTATGTCTTTGCTTTGGTATATATTTTTTTCCTTCTATGTCTGGAGTTCAGGAACTACAAAAGGCCTTTACAGTTGTAGTTCATCTTCAAGGATTTGATAAAATGCCTTGATAAAGGAATGCTTGGTTCAGTAGAATTCAGGTGTTGAAGTAAGCAATGGGTCAGCTTTTTGAATGTTTGTTGAGAAGGAGAACAAGACCTTTCTAGCTACTTAGATTATAAATAGCTGGATGCTGGATTTGAAGTCAGCCCAGACAGAATAAATAGTCTATGAGACTCTTATCTCCAATTAACCAGCAAAAAGCTGGAAAAGGATCTGTGGCTCAAGTGGTAGAGCACCAGCTTTGAGTGAAAAACCTAAGTAAGAATGTGAAGCCCTGAGTTCATGCCCCAGTATACACACACACACACACACACACACACACATCCTGCCAACTATCAGGCGCCCAGGCCAAGTGCTGAGATTTTTCAGGTCACCTCTGACAGACATTATGATCTCAGGGCATGACTGTACACAGGAAGGAGGTGGTAGGCTGAAGAGGTAAACGAATGGGTTGAAAAGGTGGTGATTTTATTTTGTCATGATATTACCCATTTTATTTTTAAAAATTGTCTAATCTGCTGCCAAGCAATGTCTATCATGCTAAAAAGAAATGAACAATTTTTCACAGTCTAGTGGAAAAGATAGACTGATGTATAAATGTAGCAAACAATGAATATAAGCTAGAAAATGAATCCAAAATACTTTCCTAGTCCTACTAAGTAATCCCGAGAAGAATAAAACATGGCTTTGTAGCCAGGTATCAGTAGCCAGCCGGAGAGTCAAGTGTTGATAGAAGGAAAGGACGCTTAAAGAGAGAAAAAGAGGCGAGACAAAACAATAAGGAAAGATAGCCCAGACACAAAGGAGAATTCGGGACCTAATTGTTCTGGTCCTAGGGCTTGAACTCAGGGCCTAGGTGCTGTCCCTTAGCTTATTTGCTCAAGACTGCAGCTCTACCACTTGAACCACAGCTCTGCTTCTAGCTTTTTGCTGGTTACTTGGTAATAAGAGTCTGCCAGACTTTCCTGTCCAAGTTGACTTGAAACTGTGCTCCTCAGATCTCAGCCTCTCGATAAACTTTGGTTATAGGCATGAGCCACCAGGGCTGTGCCAACTAGTCTTTTAATCAAAGTTATAGGAAGAGATTGTAAGAGTTCACTGGGGGGTCTCTAATTTCCTCTAGCAAAAACTAACTCACATGGAACTCAGAAGAAAATGCATTCTGCAGATGTCTTTAGTGATCATTTAGCACCTGACCATGCAAATAAAGGGAAAAAAATCATCTTTATGTTACATTGGAGCAAGGGAAAGTCACACCTGGTGAGCTTGGAAGAGAAGGATGAAAAGCTCCCATGGTTTTAATTGGATTAGATCCTCAGGTCTCACCTGCTTTCCTCTCCCCGCTGTGAGTTTTCCTGAAAACAGTATTAGTTTCTGACTGAAATATTTTGGATCTCACGAATGAGCAACTGCAAGGACCCCGTCCCTTCATGAGCCAGGTTGCTGCAGCTGTGCCAATTCCTCAGCCGTGGCCGCCATCAAAGCTGAGCTGGTCACTAAGGGCTGCCATCTTGGATATCAACTTGCTCAAAGGGGAAATTCACTGGGACTTCTAAAGAAATGGCAACAAGAGTCAAAGAAGGGAAGGGGTCTCAAAGATGGTGCAAACCCAAACAAAAAGTTGAAAGCTCTTAAGAGTAGCTGGGGAGTCATGTTAATTTCTCCAGGGGTAAAATACAAAATGGAATTTCAAAGACCTGCAAGAATTCCCACCAGCTCCGCAAAGCTATTAGTGCTGGGTCTGCCTCTTGCCCACCGTGTCTAAAGTAAAATAGTTAAACATTTACTATCAAAGCTGAGAAGACAGATATCCCAGTTAAATGACTCCAACCTCTCAGTTACCATCATCCAAAAGAGACCTGACAGATAAGCAAATGTTCATGCCACTTAATAATGGCTAAATCAGACCAACCATTGCCCAGCAAGAGTTTTACAAAGCTGTCTGAAGCCATACAGTAATTCCATTTTTGCTTTAAACAAATTTAATATTTTCTTCTCACTTCATGAAAAACATGTTAATTATACACAGAATACAGAGACAAATAGAACATATATGTTGTGTGAGTATTTACTGCACAGAAATACATGTTATATGCATAACTCTACCTGTACTAATTTCCTTTTCATTAAATTTTCTAAGAATACAAGTACTGTGTGACTTAGTAGCAAATTGTAAGTGCTTAAAATAAATTACTTTTATAGCATGTAAATTATATGTGATCATATAATTATATGCAAATACACATATAAATATGTTGCATGTAAATATACAAGCATGCAAATATATGTGCAAGTAAATATATTGTATACATGATTATATGTGAATTCATTGTGTGCATATATATATATATATAGTATGAAATGAACTATATGAAAACATAATATACACAATATATTATATATAATGTATCTAAATATATGTGTGAGTAAGTAATCTGTAGCCAGTATAATTTGTATCATGTGGCATAAAACTTGTCAAATTACAGCATTAACTTTCAGACATGTAAGCTCCTGAGAAATATTTCTTGTTAAGTGAAACATTGCTTCCCCTAGAGTTAATAAATATAAGAACATTTTCATGCAAAATTTCTTCTCTCTGAAATACTGACAAGGTTATAAAAATTAAACAAAATTATTCATTTGTTTATTCAGAATGAGACACTTTTATTTCTAATATCATAAAACCTGACCTTTCAGGTGCTAGAAAAACTTAAATCTGTTAGATTCTTGTTTTTTTTCTTTTGTGTATTATTATTTCTTTAAAATTAAAACCTTGCTGCAGTTAGGGAGTTGTGCCAATGGAAAATTTTAAGGTCTAAATGTAAATACATTAATTGGTAATAAAAAAAACTCAATTGAGGCATAATGTCAAATTATTAGGAAATTCTTACAAAATATGTATACTGAAATATACAGCATATCTTTTAATGGAAACTAGACTAACCTAAGAAATTATTTATTCTTATAAAACATGAAATTGGATCTTTGTTCAATTAGCCTTTGGGGTCCCACTAGAAAATGAGAGAGTTCAATTCAATTATCACTCAATTCTCATTTTTAATCAGACTCCTTATTCATTTTCTATTAGATCTATATCAGGAATTGAGCTCCCTAAGTCATATTAATAGCTGAAAAATAAAAATAACAGATAACCTTATAGAGCATTAGAAGTGTTACACAGTAAAAACATATATACTAGCCAGGTGCCCATGGCTCACACCTATAATCCTAGCAACTCAAAAGGCTGAGATTTGAGGATCAAGGTTCAAAGCCAGCACAGGAAAAGAAAGTCTGTGAGACTCATCTCCAATTAACAACCCCCCCCCCACACACACACACAAAAGGCAGAAGTGGAGCTGTGGCTCAAGTGTTAGAGCACTAACCTTGAGCAAAAACCTCAGAGACAGTGCCCATGTTCTGATTAGTAGCCCCAAGATTGGCACCAAAAATGAAAAAGAAAAAAAAACCATTATATATATATATATATGGAGAGAGAGAGAGAGAGAGAGAGAGAGAGAGAGAGAGAAGGGGGAGAGAGAGAGGAAGAGAGAGGGAGAAAGAGAGAGAGCTCTATCTATATCTACCTATATATGGAGACTGGCACAAAAAAGAATATATATATATATATATATATATATATATATACATAGATATAGATATACACACAAATTGGCTAGCATCACCATCAATCAGGAATAGAAGGTAGAAACTTCTTTCTAGAGATACCACATTATCATGTTCAAACTGACCAATCATCAACAAAAATTATAAAGTGTACAAAGAAACAAAAAGAGAGTCCATTTACAGGAAAGCTTCTCAGGCACTGGACTCATTGGTTGGAGATGTTAACGATCTTAAATATGCTTTAAGAACTGAAAGACATCATGCAGGAATACTAAAGGCATTCAAGCCAACAGTATATGAACAAGAAAAGAAAATCAATATATAGGTAGGAATTATTTCACACAGACAAACCAAATAGAAATTCTGGAGCTAAGTAAAATAGCTAAAATTTTAAGTTTTACTAATGATATAGAACAATATATTCAAGATGACAGAAGAAAGAGTCAATGAGTGAAAAGATAGTTAAACTAAAATTACCAAGTCTGAAAAGTGGAAGTATAAAGATTAATAAAGAACTTAATTCTTTAGGCCAACTATTCACAAAATACACAGCAATCAAAAGAATATTCACACTCAGAAGAGTAAATTCTCCAAGACTCATCATATTTTAGGCTGTCTATACACTATCAATAATTTGTTTGTTTGTTTATTTGTCGGTCATGGAGCCTGAACTCTGGGCCTGGGTGCTGTACCTCAGCTTGTCACTCAAGGATAGCACTCTACTTCTTGAGCCATAGCTCTCACTTCTGGCTTTTTGTGCTTATGTGGTGCTCAGGAATCGAACCCAGGGCCTCATGCATGTAAGGCAAGCATGCTACCACTGAGCCACCTTCCCAGGCCTGTCAATAAATTTTTAAAGATAGAAATCATGAACTATTGTTTCTCTAGCTACCATGAAATGTAATTAAAAATCAATAATTCAAGGAAAATCAGAAAACATATAAATGTGTGAAAATTAAAGCACACAAGCAATAAATGTCAAAGAACACAATCACTAGGAATTAGAAAATGCTTTGTGCAATTAAAATGAAATTTTAATATACCAAAACTATGGAATATGGTATAAACAATACTTGGAGAAAAAATTGTAACTATAAATGGCAACATTACAGTGAAGAAAGATACTAAATCAAAACTTAATTTTATCCTCTAAGGAAGTGAAAAATGTACAAGTTCAAGTGAAAGCCTATAGTGACCAGGAAAAACATATATATTACAGCAGAGAGAAATGAAGAAGAGAAAAACAATAAAATCAGCAGAACCATCAGTTTTTCCTGGGAGGGGAGGAGAATTTAAAAATGGACAACCCTTTATCTAAACCAGGCACTGGTGTTTCACGCCTATAATACTAGCTACTCAGGAGGATTGTGGTTTGAAGCTACTGAGGACTGTGATTCAAAGCCAGTCCAGGTAAGAAAGTCTTTGAGACTCTTATCTCCAATTAAGCACCAAAAAAGCCATAAGTAGAACTGTGACTCAAGTGGTAGAGCATTAGCTTTGTGTACCAAAGTTGCTGAGCCCCAGTCCTGAGTTCAAGCCCCAGAACCAGCATCAAAAAATAAAAAATTGTCAATGATGACTTGAAAAGAAAATAGTTTCAAAGGACATAGCAGAAGAGAAACATCCAGTGATCAAAACCTACAGACTTCCTGGTAAGCCACGTCAAGTGGGAGAATTCTTTTCTTATAAACTCTACTAAGGTTTAAAGGATTGCCCCTAATTATACTCCTACTTTTTCAAAAGTGATTAAGTAGAAAAAGCTGAGCATTGTTGGCTCATGCCTATACTTATCACTACTCAGGAGGGTGAGGTCTGGAGGATTGTGGGCTGACGCCAGCAGAAAAGTCTATGAGACCTGCATTTGAATTAACAAGCAAAAAATTGGGCTGAAAGCATGATTCAAGTTGTAGAGCACCAGCTGAGGGAACAAGAAAACTGAGCAAGTATTAAGTACCAAGTTCACACTCTGGCACTGGTAAGAAGAAAAAGTAACACTTGCAAAAATATTCTATGAAACCAGCACTACCCTGCCACCAAACCTAGACTGGCACAGAAAGAAAACAGACCAGCATGCTTTGTACATATAGATACAAAAACCTTCAAGAAAACATTAAAATGCACCAGCACCATAATAACAGGATACTACACCACAATCAAATAACATTTACTCCAAAAACAAAGCGTGGATCAATATTTTTTAGAAAAAAATCAATGTAAAATGTCTTCATGAACTGAATGAAATAAAAAAAAAAATAATATGATCACCTCAGTAAGGACAGAAAAATCATCAGATGGGCCAGGTGTGGTGGCAGTTGCTTCTAAGTCCATCTATCTTGGAAGCAGAGATCAAGAGAGTCATGGTTCAAGGTCAGCTCCTCATCCCGAAAAGTTAGGTAGACCCTATCTCAAAGAAATAAGCAAAAAAGCACAAACAAATTAGCCAAGTGTGGTGGTGTATGTCTGTAATCCTAGCTACTTAAGATGTTATTGAAAAATGAAAGGAAAAAGCAAAAAGACTGAGAAGGGGCATGACTGATAGAGTGCTTGTCTAACAATTGCAGAATGCTGAGTTCAATCCCCAGTGCTTCCAGAAAGGAGGAAGAGGAGGAGGAGAAGCATTGGATTATGTTTGATGCTCTCGTTTTTTTTTTAAAGCACTCCAAAAATTAGAAACAGGAGACAACTCCCTTAACAAGATGCAGGATGTTTCTGAAATGACCCTAACTGATATTCCCAATTGGAGCAGATACCCAATCATTGGTTGCTAACAAAGTGCAAATCAATGCCACCACAGATGCCATTTCATATCTACTAGAACAGCCTTAGTCAAAAACATCACAACAAACTTAGTGGAAAAATAGATGTTGGTTGAAAATGTAAAATTATGCAGCCACTGTGTGAAACGTTTTGTTGATTTCTCAAGTGGTTGAGCATAGAATTCACATAAGATCCAGAAATTTGACTTATAGATATTTCTCCCAAGAGAAACAAAACATGTGCACACACAAATGTTCACAGCAACATCACATAATAGCTAAAAGATTAAAACAATCAAAGAGTTTATGCATGGATGAACGGATATAGAAATTGCAGTGTAGATGTGTCATTGACTATTTTTTAACCACAAAAAGAAGTGAATTATTGATACAGCACTAAGGTGATTCTGAAAATCATTATGCTAAGTCAAAGAAGTCAGATACACAAAAGATCTCATTTTTGACATACTGGCTATGATTCTGTAGAGAAGCAGAGCAATTGGGAGGGAAGGATGGATGGATGGATGGATGGATGGATGGATGGATGATGATAAAGTAGATATTGATGGCAGATACAGAGATGATAGATAATAATAGAGAGATATAGTTGGTAGATATACATATAATAGAGATAGATGATAGAAAGCTAATAGGTATGTAGGTACAGATAGATAGCTAATAGGTAGGTAGATTATATATAGATACAGATAGTAGATATATATGATAGATATAGATAGATAATAGGTAGGTGGATAGATGTATGTAGATGGTAGATATGCATGACATAGATAGATGATAGCTAGTTCGATAGATAGATAGATAGATAGATAGATAGATAGATAGATAGATAGATAGATAGATAGAGCTGGTACTCACTCAACACTGTGAATACCCTAAATTCTATTGACTCAAGTATTGAATACTGTTATGTACTGTCTCCTCTATTTCTTTTCCTTCTTTCCTGTTTTCTTTCTTCCCTCCCTCCCTTCCTCCTTCCCTCTCTCCCTCCATTCGTTTTCCCTTCCTTTCTTCCTTCCTTCCTTCCTTCCTCCCTTCCTTCCTTTCTTTCTTCCTTCCTTCCTTCCTTCTTTCCTTCCTTCCTTCCTTCCTGCCTTCTTTGCCTCCACAGTACTTACAGTTGAACTCAGGGTCCCCTGCTTTGTTCTCCTGGGATGACCTCAGGTCCTGATCTCTTACCTCTGTTTCTCAAATGGCTGGGATTACAGGTGTATGCCATATACATAGCCTTCGTCTATTTTAATAGTCCCTCTTTGTCAATGTATACTGCATCCACTTTACTTCCTCTTTTTAATTTCTGTGTGTTTTAAAAAACTGACCAAATATAATGAGTGGCCTATCAAAGTGTGACACCCTCCCCCTTTTTTTCATTTTTCCTCTTTCATCAATCAGGATCATGTGATGTGCTATTTTCCAGATATTTTCACAAAGTCAATATTTTTTTGCTTAAGTTATGTGCTCTAGATTTTTTTATTGTTGATTATTTTTATTTTATTAAATTTGGTTTTGATGTGCATTTTTTCCCTAGTTTGTTTGGTATATTTTTTGTGTTTCATGCTCTGATTTGTTAGGGTTATTTCCCATCTTCCTTTACTTTTAGTAGTTACTCCTTAACAATAAAGTGAAGTGAGCTATAAAATAGTGCTCTAGTTCAGCTGGGCTGCATCATGTTTGGTATGACGTGTTCTCCTTAGGGCATCCTAGACATTTTGTGATTCTTTTTTTTTTTTTTTTTTGCATTTATTCTGTCTTTGATCCAAGATTTTATGAGAGTGTGCTTCTTCGTATTCAAGTAGTAAAGGGGTTTTTAGTGCCCTCTTAACAGGCTGAAAATGGCCTTAAAATCTCTATTAAATATTTCTTTATAGCTAAATAATGAACATGTTTTTGTGTGAAAGTCAGAGCAAAAAAATGTATAGTCTATGTTTGGGAAATGTTAACTGCTATTTGCAACTATTTTTTCCTTGTTGACTGTTACCATTTAGATCTTAAGTATCTACTAAAGGCCCATATGCTAATCATTTGGTCCCTAGCCTGTGGTGCTAGTGGGAGGTGATAGAACCTGTAGGATGTGAAGCCTCAGGAGAGGAAGTTAGGTCATTGGGGGCAAGCCTAAGAGGGCATACTGGGACCCTTGGCCCTCTCTTGGCAGTGCCACATACTCATCACCATTATATTTTGCCTCATCACAGACTCAAAAATATTGGAACCCACCAACAAAGGATTGAAACGTGAAGCCCAAGAAACTATTCTTTCATTGAAGATGATAACCCTAGATATTTTACTATTGCAACAGAGAGCTAGCTAACACATCAACTATGTTATTCTGTTTCTCCAAGGCTAATTTGTTTTTTTCACCAGATTTTTCCATCTTCCAAAAAATTATTACTGAAGTTATTGGTTACAAATATGCTCTTATTACATACAGCACATGGTACAATTATTGCCTTGCCCATTCATGACCCAATTTTTCATGCACAGAGACTTGGGAATATTACCATTTCTTTTTATCATTACTCAATATCCCTTGTGGTTTTAAATACTGATTAACTTTAAATGTAAAACTTTATTTTAATATATCATGATTTCACTGTGGGCACCAGAGGTTTACACCTATAATCCTAGTTACTCCAGGCAGACAAATTTGAGAGAGTCTTATCTCCAATTAACCAACAAAAGAAAAGCCAGACTGGAGGTTCAGCTCAAGCAGTAGAATGCCAGCCTTGACAGGAAAAGGTAGTAAAACAGTAAGGCCCTGAGTTCAATACCTGGTACTGGTAAAACAAAGAAACAAAAAACATACATTTCATCATATTAGCTGACATGGAGATATCCATAGGTTACTTTTCCTGTTCTGTATTCTTTTGTCTATCATATGTATTTTGTTAACTTCCTTTGTTTAATATTGCTTGTCTTTTTATACTTTTCTTCACAACTGTTTTTGGGCCCCTATTTATTTGTGATTATTATATAGTTTATAACAAAGCTTTATGTCATAATATAACCAGTCATCTGTTTCATTGTGTGTGTGGTGATACTGAGGCTTGAACTCTGGGCCATGCACTTTTACTTGGCTTTCTTACTCACAGCTGATATGCTCTACTACTTGAGCCATGCCATTACTCTGGCATCTTGCTGGTTATTCAGGAGATGGAGTCTTACAGCCACTCTAACTCGTTTCTAACCTCAATCTTCAGATCTCAATCCCTGAGAAGCTAGAATTACAGATATGAGCTACAGTGCCAGGCTTTAGTCATCTATAATATGATCCTTGGGTCCATTTTCACATATTACAATGATGAATATACTTTCATCTTTATGATTTTAAAGTCTTTCCATTTTTTAATTTTTCTTGTTTTATTTTAACTTTGACCAATTCTATAATTATTCTATATTTTCCTCTTACTAACTTGTAAATTCTATCATATACTTTCCATTTTATTAATAGAGATTTTTCATAACTACCCATACATTTTCTATCATTTTAAAAATAACTTGTACCATATCCCTCTTTTCAACTTTAATGATAGATTTTTCTCCCCCCTCCAAAATGCTTCTTTTCTTCATTGCACCTTTTTGTGAGGCAAAGCAGCTGGAACTGGGCCTTGAACTCAGGTTCTGAGTGCAAACCTTAGCTTTTTCACTCAAGGTAGGCACTCTACCACTTTAGTCACACTTCCATTTTCAGCTTTTTGGTAGTTAACTGGAGATGAGTCTCATGGACTTTCTTGCTGGAGCTAGCTTTGAAATGTAGTCCTCAGATCTTAGCTTCCTGAGTAGCTAGGATTACAGGCATGAGCTACCAGTGCCCAGCTTTTCTTCTCTTTTTAACTATGCTCTCATGTGTGTGTGTGTGCGTGTGTGTGCACGCACACACGTGCCTGGGTTCTGTCTCTGAGCTTTTGCTCAACAATAGCCCTTTACCACTAGAGCTACCGCTTCAATTGTGGCTTTTTGTGTGGTTAATTGGAGATTAAGACTTTCCTGCCTGGCTGGCCTCAGATCCTAAGATCTCAGCCTCCTGAGTAGCTAAGATCACAAGCATGAGCCACTGGCACCCCGCAAATTATGTTCTATTTTTGATACATTTGGCGACTTGAACTTCTACTTCTTTCAATTGAGTCTCAACTGTGATCCTTTCATTGTTAATTCCTAAATCTGTTATTTAATTGGGAAATCTTGTTGTCAGCTTTACAAAGTATTCTTTGTAATTTAATATTTAACTTACATATTTACTGGAATTTTTATTTAGATGTTGATTTCTCTAGGCTAAAGATGTGTCTGTCTGACTGTTCTTTCCTTCTCTGGATATTGGGAGAGACTTGATTTTGATTGTGGATGTGGTTTGATGAAGAATAAAGGAGAAGCTGAGTGCTAGTGGCTACTAGCTACTCAGGAGGATTGCAATCTGAGGATTACAGCTCGAAGCCAGGTCAGGTAAGAAAGTCCTTTGAGACTCTTATCTCCAACTAACCACCAGAAAACCAGAAGTGTAGCTGTGGCTCAAAGTGGTAGAGTGCTAGCCTTGAGCAAAAAATATCCTCAGGGACAGCACTCAGGTCCTGAGTTCAAGCCACAGGACTGGTTAAAAAAAAAAAAAGAAGAAAGAAGAAATCAGGACACTTGTATATGAAGAAAAGGAAAGTAGGCTCTCCCTCCTGTAGGGTCAAGTAAGAAGCCAATATGCTGGCCAGTCCCTGCTGAGTCCCCTGCTTTGCTCAGGGAAGTGAGGACCTCCATCTGTCAGCCTCCATCTTTTGGAGGCCAAAGAACCTGCAATAAGCTTATGGAGCTGTTTTTGGCACAAGTTTCCCCATGGTTTTCATTTCTTTTCTTTTCTTTTTGGTGCTGGTCGTGGGGCTTGAACTCAGAGCTTGGGCGCTGTCCATAAGCTTTTTTGGCCAAATCTAGTGCTCTACCAGTTGAACCACATCACTACTTCCAGCTTTGGAGAGTTAATTGGAGATAAGAGTCTTGTGGGCTGGGAAGGTGGCTCAGTGGTAGAGCGCTTGCCTTGCATGCTCAAGGCCCTGGGTTCGATTCCTCAGCACCACATAAGCAAAAAGAAAAAAAGCCGGAAGTGGCACTGTTGCTCAAGTGGTAGAGCACTAGCCTTGAGCTGAAGAGCTGAGGGACAGTGCCCAGGCCCAGAGTTCAGGCCCCATGACCGGACCCCCCCCCCAAAAAAAAGAGTCTTGTGGGCTTTAAACTAGAATCCTCAGATATCAGCCTCTTGAGTAGCTAGAATTACAGATGTGAAACTCCAGACACCTGACTAGGATATTTATTTTTACAGGGGATGTAAATGAATTTACTGTTCAATTCCTTATGTATTAGTCAGGAGCTAATAATAAAAATAATTTCTGTATTAGTGTCAATAGCATTGATAATATTAGTTATGCTGACCAAGTCAAGATTATGTTTTGCCTATGCTCCTGTGACTCAAGGCTATGGTTTTGCAATGTTTTGCTTCTGTAACCTTGCTTGCTTGCTTGCCTCAGTAATAGGGCCTTAAGTCCACCAATTAAAGACCACCACTGAGCAGTCCCACTATGAGTGGCCTATTGCAAATTACTACATATGATATTTACCATAAAGAACAAATGAATTTAAAGGTCATCTAACTATAACCAATGAAAATATGCCAAACTTGCCTTGCATGGCTCCTCTATATAACTCTATGTAATGCACCCCTATCAAAATGCATCCTACCCTGAGCTCAAGGCCGTCCTCCTACATTCCTGGTGGTTAGAAGCGGTCCCTGCATGTGTGGTGCTAATAAAGTTTCTAGCTCCTTCAACTGGGTGTCTTAGAGTCTCTTTTGGATCCAGGATATAATACTTGCAAAAAATAAAATAAAACAAAACAAAACAATTTCTTTCAAATGGCTTGGTGGAAAACCCTAGAAAAATTTTACAATAACTGAATAAATACTAGATAAAGTCTCAAATTATCCTTCCCATACCACAAACAAAGACAGGAGAAATGATGAGAATGTATGTTTACAAAATGAATTATTTAAGGGTTGCTATATTAACTTGACTATATAATTTTGCTTCTACAGAGGTCAAACTCCATTGCTTTCAGCCTCATAGCTTTATACGGTATTAACCAGCTGTGAAATTAAAACTGGCTTTTCTAGCAACCAAAATTTATCTAGGCTACATGAAAATACCAATGCATTAGCCAGGCACTGGTGGTTCACATCTGTGATCTTAGCTAATCAGGAGGCTGAGTTCTGAGGATCATGATTCAAAGCCAACCTGGATACTTCTTACAAATAAGCCAATAAAAAGCTAGAAATAAAGCTGTGGCTCAAAGTGTTAAGAGCACTAGCCTTGGGAGAAAAAGCCAAGTGGGAACATGAAGTCCCTGTTATCAGTATTAAAAACAACAACAAAGAACGGTGCACTGATCAAGATACACTGCACACATAAATTGGTCTGTTGAACTGAAATCTCCTTTGTACAACTAATTAAAGATAAATAAAAATAGATATAAATAAATGACTAGTGAGGTAAGACTCAAGGTTTTCTTTTATGGCTACTAGGTTTTTTGTTGATCTTTTGTTGATTTCTTTTTTTTTTTAATTTTGTTTTCACTTCTCTTATAGTCATGAAAGATTCCCACTGGAGTTCTCTTTTGGTTCAGTTAACCTAACATTTCATTAGGAAAGGAGATCTAGAGTCACAAATTTTGTAAGGATGGAATCCATTGTATGTTAAGTACCTGGGCAGGAATATCTTTAAAGTAGTAACAACAATGATCATAAATTCAATTGGAAAAACAGCCACATTTACCATTAAGAAATCTTTCCATACTTACCAGTAAAAGTTTAAAAAAAGTAAAAAAAAAGAAAAAATGGATTTTCTCACAAAGTAGAAATAAGTCTCAAGTCGAAAGAAACTCAACAGGGCACCCATTGATCTGAGAAACAGAATAAGGATGAACATTTTCAATCTTTAAAAAAAAGAAAACAACCCTATTTTAATCCACCCTATTTCCTGCTATCAAACACGAGATAAAAGTGGTGCCAGCCTCAACCTGGACTCTTTAGCTGTTTTCATTTCTCAGATTCTTATCCTTTTAAATAGGATAGCCTTCCCTAATTGCCTCACCCTGTATAACCTGAAGATGAGGAATTTCCTTTCTTATCTATTAGAAAAGAAACCATTTTCATTTCAAAAGAAAGGAGTATTTTGTGACCTAATGAAATTACTCTCTTGGGCTGGTCTATATTTAGAAAAGGGGAAAATAGGCCAAGCATGGTGGTACACATCTGTAATCACAGATACAGCAGAGACCTAGGTAGGAGTATCCAGGTTTGAGGTACGCCACAGGCAAACAAAAACATGCTAGATTTTTGTCTGAAAAAGAACTCAAGCAAAAAAAAAAAAGGGGTAAAAATATAGCTTCAAATAGTAGAGCACCCTGCCTAGCAAGCCTGAAGCCCTGAGTTCAAAACAGGGGAACTATTATGAAATAATCATTTTTCCTTTCTGAGTATAATTATCAACATGACTGAAATTTGATTCTATTTTAGTTGCCACAAAACACACATTTGAAAGTTAGAATTGTCCAGGATTATTTCCTGAGATACGAACTCCCTCACTCCCATGATTATTTGTAAGAAAATGAGTAGATCTGGGTGGAAGGAAGGAGCCTCAAAAGTGATATGTAGTAAAGTGAAGTCAGGCTCAGAGTAATAAAAAGCACATGTTTTCTCTCATATGTGAAAATGAGACCTAATTTATCAATACATACATAAACAGATACAGGGCCTTATGAATATATATATATATATATATATATATATATATATATATATATATATAACATATTAACTAAAGCATGGTAAATAAGGGGAGGATTCCAATTGGCGAAACTCCTTTGAACTACTAACTTACAGATGTATGTTTTCTTATACACATTGTACGGTAGAGGTTCAAATACAGTCTTCTCTGGGAAAATGTGCTTCCTCAGGACTGCAATTTCACGGCAGCCACCAAACCACACAGCTCAGAACTGTGACCCTCAGCACAGAGTAACATAACATAGATGGGTTTAAGCAAACCCACGAGCAGTGGTGTTATTATACACAGTAGCAGTGAGAAAAGGGGTTTAGATGGCAGGTTTTCCAGATAAAATGAAAATCATACTCCTCTTTTAAGTACCATCATATTTTATTTTGTATTTTGTCCTGGTACTGGGGCTTGAACTCAGGGCCTCGTGCCCTCACTTGGCTTTTTCATTGAAGATTGGTGCTCTGCCACTTGAGTCATACCTTCATGTCTGTATTTTGCTGGGTAATTGGAGATAAGAATCTCATAGGCTTTTGGTGAGTTTTGAACCACAGTTCACAGGTCTCAGCCTCCTGAGTAACTAGGATTATAGGCAGGTACTACTGGCACCCAGCTGGATCTCATTCTTGACATTTACTAAGGTCTCAAAGGAAAAGTTAGTGCTGGGAAAGTGGCTCAGTGGTTGAGTACTTGCCTTGCATGCATGAGGCCCTGGGTCGATTTCTCAGCACCACATAAGCAGAAAAAGCCATGGCTCAAGTGGTAGGGCGCTAGCCTTGAGCAGAAGAGCTGAGGAACAGTACCCAGGCCCAGAGTTCAGGCTCCATGACCAACAACAACAACAACAACAACAACAAAAAGTCACATTATCTTGTTCAATTCCCATCTGCCTCTTCCTCCCCAAGATGGAGACTCTCATATATGTCATGCCCACCTTCTAGAGCCGATATTGAGCACTTAAATTAGTTAATGCTTATGAAGGTCCATTATCAGATTTGTTGTAATGCAAAAACTTTCATATGCACTTTTATTAGAAGCTACAGAGGGATTACATTATCCTTTGGTTCTGCTCTGATAGCACCTGGGTGCAAAATGTGTGCTAGTCATGTCTTCTATCTATCTGAGTGGATGTTCTTGTGGACCTCCTAGAAGGGTGTATTCCTCCCCCAAATGCTAGTTCCCACCAAGAAATGAAATCACACCAGGTGCCAGTGACTCATGTCTGTAATCCTAACTACTCAGGAGTCTGAAATCTGAGGATCATGATTCAAAGCCAGCAGGCAGAAAAGTCCATGAGACTCTTATCTCTTGGAGAGCACCAGTCTTGAGTGATAGAGCTAAGGGACAATATTTAGGCCTTGAGTTCAAGCCCCAGTACTGAAGAAAGAAAGAAAAAGAAAGAAAGAAAGAAAGAAAAGAAGAAAGAAAGAGAGAGAAAGAGAGAGAGGGAGAGAGGGAGAGAGGGAGGGAGGGAGGGAGGGAGGGAGGAAGGAAGGAAGGAAGGAAGGAAGGAAGGAAGGCAATGAAAATGAAAATAAATCCCTTTGAAACTAGGCAAGACTTTGCAGCTACCTAAGAAAAGAATCCACGGGAATTAACGTTTCGTCATTTTCAAGACTAGCCGCCACCCTTTTCTTTGTTCCTGCTCTCTCTCCCCTCCCCCTCCTCCCCGGCCCTGTCCAAGATTCTTGCCTTCAGAACCCAGCTACCAGATTATAAGGAAACTCAAATGCTACCGAGAGTTCAGTGTTCCGCTCTCATCACCTGATAGCCCCTTGTAAGGGATGGACCCTCAGGGAGCTCCACCCAGCCTGTAAACCACCCAAGCAGGAGCCAGCTTAAGCAGAAATGGCTGTGGTTGCTGCGCTCTGCCCTAGCCATGGCTCCATGAACAGAGCAAATGTCATTGCTATCAGTAGTTAGTTTGGGGATGATGTTTGAGACAGGCATTACTAGAGGAACAGACTTCCTGGATCCTCTCCCCTTAATTGCCATGTACTCAATGTGCTCAGTTTACAAATATTCCCCCAAATGTCTGTCACTGCGTATATCCTCCCTGTATGGTGTATTAAACTCTAAATATCCCTTCCTGAAAACTTCGGTTGTGTGATGGCTCACTGGGAAAAGAAATCTTGGGTATCACCCATCATTCTTTCCTTCTATCTCAACTCACCCACAAACCAGGGACCAGAAGCCAACCGTTTACCAAGAGACTCTTCCAAGTGAATGACTTCTGACCTCTGCACCCCTAGCCAATAACAAGCTACAGCTGCAACCTCTTTCAAAACCAGGGTAAGTGACTAGTTTTCTTTTTTTTAAGTTATAAAGTAAATTGTTTATGGTGCACTATAAAACACCCATCCCACTCTTGAAGAAATAAAATGCTTTCTGTTAGGGGATGTAAACCCTTGTGAAAAGGTTTAATTCGACCATGGTAAAAATTAAAATCCCTTCAAGACAAAGATGTTTTGTGGGGGAAAGGAGACTGGGATTGAGAGGGTCAACCTCTCTACTTTAATCACTGGTCTTTAATATTGGTGAGGACAATCAAAAAAAGAAAGACACAATCAGACCAGCCATCTGTCATCTTTTAAATGACAATCAATGTTTGCTGGAATTCAACTTTCCTGTTTGTTTACTGGAGTTTGTTTTTCCTGTACTTTTTACTGAAGTCAGTCATATGTTTTCTGTATGTCATCACAATCAGAATGTCTCCACAAGACCAAAATAAATGGTGAATTACTAATTATTTTTGCAGGGGAGGGGGGGAGAAAATCAGCTATTAACATGACACAGTTCCACTGGCTCTCTGTATATTCAGGGGAAAACTCGGGGCAGAAAAGCATAAAAACCAGAACAAATATAGAAGTCAGGATATTACTTCTACTCTATTCCTCTTTTAAGTGTTTCTTCATATGTCTTGGAGGATCTCAATGATACAACTGAAACACTTCAATATCTGAGCTTTATACTCATCATATACCAACTTCAGATCACTGGCTTTTGGGCTTGAACAAAAAAAAACTAATCATCATTTTATTTTTATTTTTTGTACATTTTTTATTGTAAAAATACTGTACAGAGGGGTTACAGTTACATGAGTAAGGTAATGAGTACATTTCCTGTTGACCATTGTGGCCTCCTCCTTTGTTTTCCCCTACTACCCTTCTTCCTTCCTCCACAACTTACCCCCGCCCCCCAACGAAGTTGTAAAGTTTGTTTTCAACATAGGGTTTTGTACTTCTCATTGTTACAATGGGTCAACCTGTATCCTTATTTAAGCATTTTGTTTTTTCCCTTCCCCTCCCCAAATTAGAGAAGTATATCTACAAGATGCAGGACACTAACATCAAATACAGTGAAAACAGGAGTTATACTGTGGGGGAGGAACTTACAAAGAAACAAAAAAAATCACATGGTAAACTATAAATACATTAGAAACAATAGCAAGAAATAAAAAAGATATTTGTGTCCTTATCTTGGGGTTCATTTCACTTAACATCATTTCATAAGTTTGTAACCAATGATGTAAGTCATCTTTCTGTTACTTAAAAAATCCAATGTAATTAATTCACAAAGGGAAAATGATTTTCGGGGCTCATAGTTTTGGCAGTTCCATTCCACAGTTAGTTTAGCGACCATTATTTTGGAGTCTGTGGTGAAACAGCACACTATGGCAGAGCAAAATTGTTCACTTCATGGTGAGCTAGGAAAGAAAATAAAAGAGAAAAGGAAGAGACTGAGGTTTCACAATCCCCTATAGGAGTCTGCTCCTCATGACCTAAAGTCCTCCCACTAGGCCCCACCTCTTAAAATTGCTAAAACCTCCCAAGAGTGCCATGCTGGTGACCACACTTTCAGCATATGGGCCTTTGGGGAATTACTCTGCAAACCATAACACCTATTAAGCTTTTTGGCCTGTATTTCTAGAAATAGGTACAACTCTATGTTTAGTCTTTTAAGCAGCCCCCATACTGCTTACCAGAGTAATTGAACAAGTTTACATTCCCACTAACACTACAATAAACTTCCCTTTTGGCCACATCCACGCCAGCATTTGTTAACATTACTTTTCTTGATATCATCCATTCTAACTAGTGTGAGGTAAATCTCAACGTTTTGATTTGCATTTCTTATGGCCAGAGATGTTGAACATTTCATGTATCTATTGGCCATTCTTATGTCTTCTAAGAAGTCTCTTTCAGTGATTAACCCATTTATTAATTTGGTTGTTCTTTCTAAACTGCTCTGGTGAATGGCAACTGCTTTGTACAACTACTTAAAGATAAAAAAATTATGGAAAAATGTGCCTATGGTGGGGGGAAAAGAATTCATTGCATACACTACAAAAAGTGGGTAAAAATGTTGAAAATGATGAAAACAGTAACCTGATCAAGATACATTTTATTCATAAACTGCTTTGTATAATGGAAAGTCCTTTCTATGACAATTTAAAGATAATTTTAAAAAGAAAAAAAGAAATGGGTACAACTAAAGATGTGGAAATAACTATTGAAATAGAAACATGGGACATTCCAGACACAGAATTGGAAAAAGTACCACCTAGTCAATAGCACATAAATAAAGTATATTATGTGGTATAAGCTACCAAATGTATATGTGAACTGTCTTCTATAGCTTTTTATACTGATGTGATATTTATGCCTTCTATGTTGTTTGCCATTTGTTTTCACATTGGGTGTAATATGTATGTGTACATATATGATGCATGTGTTATACATGTGTGTAGCACGGTGGCATGTGTAAAGTATGCAAAATGCATATGCATGGACATGTTTGTAATGCTCTGTGAATTATGAATATATATTGTTTGTAATTGAGTCTGCGTGTATGTGGAAGCCCCAATATCATCATATACACATATACATATACATATGCACACATGCACACACACAAATGTTAGACTATAGATAATGCCAATGGCCCAGTCCTTTACAGTAACATCTAAATCATTTGTGTCCCTCAGAAAAACTTCCCCAACCCTACTCATCTCTTTCATCTAATAATTTTAAAACTTGAATTATCTCTTTGTGATTGTGCACCAGTAATTATCCTGTCTTTCTTCCATGGAGGTAGTCAAAAACCTTCTGAACCTATCACTTAATAAAGCCTAGCATGTATGTGGTATAGAGTAGGTACTTAATACAATGGACTAAGTTGATGGGTGAATATTGGTTGTTCAAGTGGTGAGATTGATCACTGAGGTCCAAGGCAAGTCCTTCTTCATCAAGAAGAGACCCATTTAAGAGTTTATGATCGTATCCAGAAGATTGGGACGCTAACCTTCTAATTAAGGAATTTCTGTGCTTCAGGAAGTTATGCCTATCAGCAACAACCATCAAGATGAAGCCCTAATTACATCAATGATATCATATGATTATTATATGAATATGAAAAAGTTGAAACTAAAAATCACTGTTGTTTTCCTCAATTTTGGGAAGACATGTATATGTGTGTCTGTGTGTATATTCGTGTCTGTGTGTACTGGGTCTTGAACTCAGAGCTGGGGCCCTGTGGCTGGCACTCGACTTACTTGAGCCACACATCTACTTTAGGGTTTTTGCTGGTTAGCTGGAGATAAGAGTCTCACAGACTTTCCTGCTTGGGATGGCTTCTAACTGTGATCTTCAGATTTCAGAGTAGGTAGAATTATAGACATTAGCCACTGATGCTTGGCTTTTACTTTTTTATTTTGTCAGTATTGGGGCTTGAACTGAAGACCTCTCTCTCTCTCTCTCTCTCTCTCACACACACACACACACACACACACACACACACACACATATAATTTCAACTTCTTCTCCTGACTTGCCTGTAGGAGTGTTTGTATGATCCAAATAATAGTGTTCTACTTCTCTTGGCCCTGGTTTCTTCTGTTTTTCTGTAGTTTTGTCTCCTGTGTGTCAATAACCTATTGCCCGTTGGACATTAAAGAAGTCTTTAACCATCAGTTTGGGTTGAATGCTTGTGTTCTTTCAAAATAGCAGTCAGAGCCTAAAGCATCAATGTAATGACTTAGAAGGAGTGGAGCACTGGGAAGGTGTATGGATAATGAACTTGGAGCCATCATGGTTGGGACAAGACAGAGACAGATGATTGTTCTCTGTCAGTTTCAGAGTCGTGAGAAAAACAGGGAGGTAAAAGCAGTTATTCTCAGACCTGCATCTGCCAGCACCTTGATCTTAGCCTTCTTAACCTCAAGAACCATGAGAAATAAATGTTTGTTTCATAAGCCACCCAGTCAGTGGTAATTTGTTATAGCAACCTCAGCTAAGATAACCCCACCATTACCTTGCCAGATCAGCCCACTGACGAAACCAAACTATTTGTCTTTCAGAGACCTGATTGTTATTGGTTCTGATGTGTTCAATCTTAGGTAACTATTGTGAGAATTACTGATGCGAAGATGAAATCATTCTCGTCTGACCCAGACAAAATATGTTGGGAAATAATAAAAGAGCAGTTCATGCTCCATGCTTCTGTCTGAGAGAAACACCATTTCAAGAACTCTGGAAAGGCCCACAGAGACTTGTTCCATATATACTCCAGGCTTACACAAAAGTATAAGATTTTCTGAAAACGAACTTTGGTGCAGAGTGGGGGGGGAAGGGGGGAATGGGGGGGGACTGGGGAGGGAGGATTGGGTGAGGGGGGCGGGGGAGAATGGGAAAGGATGGGAAGGAGAAACAAAGGAGGAGGCTACAATGCTTGATAAGAAATGTACTCATGGGGCTGGGAAGTTGGCTCAGTGGTAGAGCGCTTGCCTTGCATACCTGAGGCCCTTGGTTTGATTCCTCAGCACCACATAAGCAAAAAGAAAAAAGCCAGAAGTGGTGCTGTGGCTCAAGTGGCAGAGCGCTAGCCTTGAGCTGAAGAGCTGAGGGATAGCGCCCAGGCCCAGAGTTCAGGCCCCAGGCCCAGAGTTCAGGCCCCATGCCCGGACCCCCCCAAAAAAGAAAGAAATGTACTCATTATCTTGCCCATGTAATTGAAACCCCTTTGTACAGTATCTTCACAATAAAAAAATAAAATTAAAAAAAAGATTTTCTATAAAAGTATAAAAAAAGTATAAAAAGTTTACGAGTTTTCATTTGCAAGGGTGGGATGGCCCTGGGGCTTGAACTCAGGGCCTGAGTGCTATCTCTTAGTTTTCAAGGCTGGTACTTTATCACTTGAACCACACATCCATTTCTGGCTTTTTGGTGGTTAATTGGGGATAAGAGTCTCATAGACTCCCTCACTAAGCTTTGAACCTCAGTTTTCATGGTGGCTCAGCCTCTTGAGTAGTTAGGATTACAGGCATAAGTCACCAGGCTAAAACTTATCTTTAACTTTCTTGAAGGCTGCAACAATTCTAAGATGCTCTGGACAGAACACTTGACCAGCAACTGCACCTGCACCTCCACCAATCAGCTGGCACCATGTCCTATCTGTGGCCTTCAGGACCAATATACTGTGTATCCATGTAGTTTATATAAGTCCTTCTCATTCTCACCTTAAGGACTTCCCCATACTTCAATCTACTGGAATATATTTCTGCTTTACTATGACATGACTATTCCCCTTTCTTTCTTTCTTTCTTTCTTTCTTTCTTTCTTTTCTTTCTTTCCTTCTTTCTTTCTTTCTTTCTTTCTTTCTTTCTTTCTTTCTTTCTTTCTCTCTCTCTCTCTCTTTCTTTCTCTCTCTCTCTCTCTCTCTCTCTCTCTCTCTCTCTCTCTCTCTCTCTCTCTCTCTCTCGCTTTCTCTCTCTCTCTTACCCTCCTAAGGCTTAAACTCAGGGTCTTGCACACTCCTCTGGCTTTTTCTGCTGATTTCTGGTACTCTATCATTTAAGCCACACCTCTACTTCCTACTTTTTCTGAGGCTTAATTGGAGATAAGAGCCTCACAGAATTTTTCTGCTTGTGCTGACTTTGAACTGTGATCCTCAGATCTCAGCTCCCTGAGTAGGTAGGATTAAAGATGTGTGCCACCAGTACCTGGCTCAAAATAATTATTTTCTTTGGAGAATTCCTCATGGATTGCAATTTTATTTCAACGGTAGCAATGATTTTTGTACTCAATCCAAAAAGAACAAAGTTTATTTGAATAACCGCATCCCTGGGGGTAAATCTGTCCTTCAACAACAATTTTTAGTGGACATTCTCACATTATTGGTATTTGCAACAAGTGTCTTCCATGCTCTCCAGTGCTACCTAGAAATATAAAAGTTTGTTTTCATTTCTTGGTGTTCATTTCACTAAGCATCTCTGGAAAACAGTCTGGAGGTTCCTCAAAGGACTAAACACAGTGCCTCCCTATGACCCAGCAATCTCACTCCTGGGCATTTATCCAAATGACCACAAACCAGGTCACACTAAAGCCACCAGCACAACCATGTTCAAACAAAAGTTTCTGAAAGTCTCAAAGCAATTGTTGTGCAGACACATAATCAAATCCATTCAGAAATTAAAAGTTAACACTCTTTCTAAAAGCATCCTTGGGCGGGGCCTCATTTTCATGGCCTATGTGGCTGCTGAATCTCAGAGTTATGAGACAGCTATGCTCATTTATTTGAAGCAAAGTTTCATTCATTAGAATGGCCTGGATTTTAACCCCAACTCTGTTTCTTAATCTAGCCTTCACCAGAACCTCAAGGAGTCCTGCCATTTAGAGACTCCACAACCCTTGCAAGGCATTAAAGAGCATAAACAAGCATATATATATATATATATATATATATATATATATATACACATGTATATATACACACATATATATATAATATATAACATTGATTTGGCTTGTAGGTTAATTACTTATGTATACCTCTTCAGGTAAAGCCTTGTTCTCTCTCTCCCTCTGCTTGTTTGCAGCTAGAGCTCTAAAACTTGAGCCATGCCTCCAGTCTGACATTTTGCTAGTTAGAGATAACTATTATGAACTTTTCTGACCTGGCTATCTTCATATTGTGATTCTCACATCTCAGCTTCCTGAGTAGGTAGGATTACAGGCATAAGTCACTGGGACCTGGCTTCTTTAAACTTGATTCATTATCTCTGGCATTTTAAGGTGATGTGCCTTCCTACAATATGTCAGCCAGTATAAAAGTAACCATCACTTCTGCTAACTGGAAAAAGTATTGTCCAGTCTAGGCCATAAGATGCCATTGTAATCCTCTCCTAAGAATATCCTCCTTTGGTCTAATTAATCATATTCAAGTGTAATTTTTTTGTCTTTTATTATTCATCAGGTTTACTTGTAGATTAATAGGCATATTCTAATTATTACAACCATGCAACTTGTGTTTCTTTAGATCTGGCTTATTTCACTTAATATAATTTCCCCAAGTCTTTCCATTTCCTTACAAATACGGCAATGCCATTCTTTCTGATGGAAGCATAGAATCCCATTGTGGTTATATACCACATTTATCCATTCATCCACTGATGGGCATCTGGATTGATTCCATATCTAACCCATGCTAGGCAATACTGCATTGAACATGATTGTGTTGGTGGCTTTAATGTGACCTGATTTGTGGTCATTTGGATAAACGCTCAGGAGTGGGATTGCTGGGTCCTAGGGAGGCTCTATGTTTAGTTTCTTGAGGAACCTCCATACTGCTTTCCACAGAAATGAACACCAAGAAATGGAAATAAGAGGTTTTCTTATTGTACTGTTTGTCATTCTGGTTTTTTTTTTTTTGCTTCTGTTTTTTTCTCTTTTGTTGCTGTTTATGATTTCTGTACTCTGTCTTTTATGTAAGTTTATCTGATTTGGGGAGGGAAAGGGGAAGCACAGAAACAGTGGGATGAAGGGTGAATTATTCAGCATGATACACTCTGCTGAAAATGAACTATACAATCTGAAGGGGAAGGAGGATTGGAAGGGGAAATTTTGGGAGAAAATGAGGAAGGGGGGGGGTCACATTATTAAAAAAGAAATGTATTTGTTACCTGACTGTAACCCCTCTGTACATCATCTTTGCAATTAAATAAATAAATATACCATTATATTGGAAGTTCAGCTGAATAAGGTCATTCACAGTAGAAATAAATTGAATACAATCTTTTGGGCATACTCACAATAGAAATATATTGCATTCAAGCTTTATTCAAGCTTTTTGGGTATACTTATACTAAAAACAACTCCATTGATCATACAAAGTTGAAATCTTACTGAGTATATAGTATTGAGTTAACAGCCCCTAAAGTTCCTAGCTTAAATTTTTGGTTATGCATCAGTGTTCATTGCAAATTGAGTGCATGGGACACAAAGAGCTGATTAAAGGGCACAAAGCTACAGTTTTGAAAGATAAATAGGCTCTTGGAGCATAGTGCTTGTTGTTACAATATTGTGTTGTGTTAACATTGCCCAAGGTAAGATCTTAGGCTGTATTTGTTTTTTGTTTTTTTCTTGTTTCTCTCACTCAAGGTTGACATTCTACCACTTGAGCCGTAGCTCTACTTTCAGTATTTTGTTGGTAAATCAGCAATAAGAGTCTCGTAGCTTTTTCTCCTGAGGTGGTTTTAAACCATTATCCCCACACGTCAGCCTCCTGAGTAGCTAGACATGAGACACCAGGGCCTGACTTATTAAGTGTTTTGAAAAATGATCAGAGAACAAAAGGGAATTTTGGAAGATGATGGACAAGTGCACAGCTTTCAAGGTAACAAGGATTTCAGGGGTGGAAACTTAATCAAGTTTATCACAAAGTACACATAAATTATGTGCAGCTTTTAGATGTCAATCATACAATAATAATATTAATAATAGTAACAACAACAACAATAAAAAACATATAATAATAATAATAATAATAAAATAATAAAACAAGCTGCTGGTCCCAGGTGGCTCATGCCTATAATGCTAGCTACTCATGAGGCTGAGATCTAAGGATCATAGATCAAAACCAACTTGGGCAGAAAAGTCCATGAGACTCTTATCGCCAATTAATCAACACAATGGAAAGTGGAGGTGTGGTCCAAGTGGTAGAGCATTAGCTTTGGGCAAAAAAGCTAAGGGACAGTGCCCAGACCCTGAGTTCAAGCTCCAGAACTGGCATCACTACCACCAACAATATAACCCTGCAACTTAGACACTAAGATCTTGTATACATAGAAATATGAAAAAGAATCAAAGATGAAAATTTGATATGTCTATAATCTTGCCTGAAGAATGCTCCATACCTATCATCAATTTTTCCTCTCTACACATAGGAAATTCAACACAGAGAGTGCCAAACACACACATGTCTCATAGGAACATTGGCAGAGGACCACTGAAATGTTATCTATTAAACACTGCTATCCCCACACCCCTTATCTGTTCTCCTCTCTAGTCTGAGATCAAGAAGCAAACACTAAAATAAAGAACTGGCTCTTGGGCTGGGAAGGTGGCTCAGTGGTTAGAGCGTTTGCCTTGCATGCCTGAGGCCCTGGGTTCGATTCCTCAGCACCACATAAGCAAAAAGAAAAAAGCCGGAAGTGGCGCTATGGCTCAAGTGGTAGAGCACTAGCCTTGCCCAGGCCCAGAGTTCAGGCCTCACGACCGGACCCAAAAAAAAAAAAATCCAGACAAGAAGAACTGGCTCTTTTCTGAGCCCTGGTGGCCCACATTTGTAATTCTAGCCACTCAGGAGGATGAGATCTGAGACTCTTGGTTCAAGCCCAGTCACAATAGGAAAGTCTATGAGACTCTTATCTCTACCTAACCACCAAAAAGCTAAAAGTGTAGCGGTGGCTCAAGCGGTAGAACACTAGCCTTGAGCATGAAAGCTCAAGGACAGTGCCCAGGCCCTGAGTTTGAGCCCCAGGATTGGCACAAAACAAAAAGAAAAACAGAACTGGCTCCTTCATTAAGGGGACAACTTTCCTCTGAGCTGCTTAGATAACTTTCAGAGCCACAGATATATTTAGAAGCTCTTTGTGTCTTATTGCTTGCAGAGTTCCGTGACATCTGAGAACAGCAGGTAGTAGAGCCACTCAGAGCCACAAACACTATACTGTATTCTAAGCCCAGCCTATGCTGATGATAGCTGTGTTACACTGTTTGGCCTTTTCCATAGGAGGGAACATTTGTGGGATGAAGTGACATCTTTTCAGAGTACCAGAAGACTTCTGATTGGCCAAAGCACAGGTCAGGTCAGAGCATGTTTGGCCAGCCTGGCCTTCCCATGGGTTCACAGCTGTCTAAATGGAGAAGAGGAAAATTATAGGGAAAGGCAACAAGTGGCTAAAAAAGTATGAGACTAAATCATGTCCCTTTGTTTATAGCAGTGCCACTGTCCCGGAGTCCTAGGTAGGAAAACAACAACAACAACAACAAAAGGGCTTCATGATCTACCAATTGCAAATGAGCAGCTAGGATTAAAAGGAAACACCTTCTCAGCTCCTGCCACACGCAATGCTGAGTGCATGGAAAATTCAGTTGGTGGTCACTAGGCAGCTGGTCAATGTTACTCTCTCAGAACACAGAGAACCAGATTCTAGGTGGAGTATAGTGAAAATTTGGAAATTTCCAAGTTCAAGTCTCACATCTGTTTTCAAGTCCTCAGAATCTCTACCTGCCGTTCTTCAGGCCCTTCAAACCTGCCTACAGGAAAACCCCATTTGCTTCTCCCAGGTGCTGAGGTCACAGACATCTTACGATAATAAAAATTAATATGTGAGTCTTACAAATAGCCTATAAAAGTTAATGTCATCATACAATAGCATTCCCTGAGGGATATTTCTTGAAATGTCTATTTAGTGTTCCCAAGGGCTGCAGAGCAATTCTTTTACTGCTATGCTCTGGGAAAATAGGAGCTCATAGAGGCCCACAAACAATGGAGCCAGGCAGAGGGTTGTACCTCTTGCTTCCCTGTTGACCAATCAGAACAGTCCCTGACTCTGGGCTGGGTGAAGGTAGGATAGGCTTCACAAGTTAGGTTTGCAACATGGCCTGCCTGACCTGTGAGTTTAGAGCAATGGATTTTCCCCTCACAGGAACTCTGACGCAGTCCTCTGAAGACATGGGACCAGTAGTTTATTGGAAGTTAACCAGAGCCATAGTGCAACTCTTTGAGATATATTTGTGCAGATGAGTCATTCTCCTCATTTCAGATCCTCCAAAAAGTGATTTCACCCCTAGGTGAACAGCGGCATTCCATACAATAAGCTGATTACTGGTGGTGGGGATCAAGCAAGAGAGAAACAAAGGAAAGAACTGAATGCGATCAGTGTACAAGACATCAAGATTTGCAGGAAAATATGTTGCATCCCAAAAAGAAGGTGCTGGCTACACTAAAGATCACAGATCATAGCTTCTTCTTTATCCAAAATATACCTGTGATATTGGTTCATTTGGTAGGTGATGTATGTTCGTTTGGATGGAAACTTTAAGCAAACCATGGGTCAGAAGCCACTGATGGACACACTGCCCTGCAGTATGGTTTAGACCTAACAGGAATTTAGATGGCCTCCTCCCAATGGAGATAACAGCCAGAAACACAATGTTTGGGGCTAAAAGTCAATGATGGAATCTCTGCTCCACTCATCTACATTTGTCTTCTCATGTAACCCACTGGAAGTATAATGTACTGTGGTAAGCCTGGCTTATCAATCATGTCATTGGAACATAACTCTGTGAAGCCCTTTTGCTAGGGCTCTTAGCATCTTTGAGTCTGTAGTAAGAGGTAAATAATGTATCCTCCTGTTGGGGGAGAAATCCTTCTGATTTTGTGTGAGTCATTGGGAGTGTGTGTGTGTGTGTGTATGAGAGAGAGAGAGAGAATTTTTGTTTCCAAGGCAATGCTCCTTGTTGCCTCTGGGCGCTATATGCTGGTGAGCCTTACATATCCTTGGGGAGACATGTGTTCCAGTCCTAATCCTAGCTGGAAACTTTATTCTCTTTCAAAATCATATTCTCTTCAGCATTGGTGTCTGAGGATCTCACGCTGGCCCCTCCCTTTCCTCTCCTATGTCCCCCTCCTCTTTTCTGTGCCTCTCACATTCTCCCTCTTCCATCAATATCTATCACTCCCTGTCCCTCAACCATCTACAGAAGGAATGCCCTTGCTGACCAAGACGAAAGGCTCCGGGGCAGAATATCCCAGACATCCCAGCCTTGGATATTCTCGACAAGGAAGAGACATGAATTCCTTTTAATTTGCAGATCTCAAGAGAGTTTGTGAAGCTAGGTAGGTACTCGGTGAGAGTAACCAATGAAAAGCAAATCCCATGATTACAAAAATTCAGTGCACCCTGATTTAGTTTCAGCCCCTTAGCAAACAATAGTTTTCTCCTGATTTAGGATTTGAATCAAGCCCGAGCCACATTGGCATCCATCCTTTGCTCTTTCCCTAACTGTGTATATCCTGGAGAAGCCGCCCTTCCTGTGGGACTGGAGAAAAGATGAAGTCACAGCTGAGGTGTGCTTCATTTGGAGAAGTCCCTATCCATTTGTGGGTTCTTTTCTGGCAAAGACACTCAGAATGCCTTTGCAAAATATACTCCTGAAGGTTTATCTCTCTTAACCTCAATGTTTGGATGAGAAATAACAGCAGCAGCAACAACAAGAACAAAATCAAAACAGACTATTGGAGACCATTGCAGCTGCATGAGCAAAGAGTTTTTCCAAAGTTTGAAAATACCCTAAGCTAGACAGGCCTAACACAACAACAACACTCATGACATGGAGCCTATGTGCTCTACCCACTTGTTCCTTGAATTCAAACTACATTATTAGACCCCAGGTTCAAAGTCCAGGAATCCCAAGTTAGGTCTGATCAAATGAAGAGACATGACAAAGGGCATAGAAAGGAGATTTATTATACAACCGCCATAGGAAGACAACACTTTAATACATCTTCAGCCATCTTCAGACATTAGTTTTAGGTTAACTAGGGAGAATCGGGAGCAGGGGGTGAGAAGTATAAACATACTTGAAACAATCTCAAGTCACAGGTGTGGCCTGGTTGAACATTAGCTCAGTTTGGGTCTCTGGAGGAATTTCAGAGAAGTTATTAACACTTCATTACTGGAACAGAACAGGAACAAAGTGATCTCCTGTGTTTGGGGCTGTTTCCTTTAAGATGATAAGCAGAAGGCATTGCTTGTTTGAAGGGCATTTGCCTTCCACACAGATGCTTCTCTGAATCTTCTCTTTCTTCCTGGTACCCAAAGGGGACTGCAAAGAGACTGCAGCAGAGCATAGCTCATATCAAAGGTCACAGATACAAAGAAGGGGGACTCTCAGTGAATTCACCAAGTGCAGCAAAAGCATCTTTTAGGTTTTCTCTTACAGGAATTTCATTCTGCAGAACATTCCAGATCTATAAAGCAGGTGTCTGTGGTTTACAGGACCAGGAAATCTTTAAATACGATGAAGGTGTTCAAACTTAACAAATGATTAGGAATGTTAGCTATTTCATTATTATCAATATTAATAAATGTTATTAATTCATTACTACAGAGAAATATATATGTGTGTATATACTTCAAGGCAGTTTTCATAAGTTACAATGGAGATGATATAGTATGGCTCTAGATTTAGAATAAGAAAATTGTGAATTCCTACTTCCCCTCCTACTTCTAGCTTCCTCCCAGATTCTACTACTTAGTACCATCTCATACCATCCATACCATCTCAAGTACTAGTTCCTATTGACATCTTAGGTCAACTTTGTGGCCTAAGATTTATCAGCTCCGTCAGTGACCTCTTCACAGGGCTACTGCAATAATCAAGTGAACTTTCTACATAAAGTAAATACTGAGTGCCTCACACACAGAAAATGCTGGAAAAAGAGCCTCTATCATTGTATTATTTTTATTATAAATCTACATTTTGTGTTTATCCAGTCCTTCTTCCTTTCACAAATTTATGCCAAGGAAACAAGCAATGGATGGTCTCTATACCCATGTGGTAGTTTTCCCAAGATGTACTGCACTTAAACAGCCAGGTTCAGTGATTTGTTTTTGACCCCAGACCACCCCAACAAGTGCCTCACAGAACTAATCAAAGGTGTCTTCTTTTTTTTTCCAGGACCCTTTCCAATATCAAATATCAAGTATTAATTGTGATATTCAGGGAGAGAAAGCCAAAAATTTATTTTGTTTCATTTTAATTTTTTTCTAAGAAAAATATGAGTCCTTAAGAATTTTCTAGACACAGATCACAGGGAGCTATTCTAGTCATCTCAGGTACACAGTGTTTCTGTATTTGCCTTCAGTTGAAGTGCCATTTCAGCCTGAGCTGCAGGGAGGACTGTCTTCAATTGAAGGTTAAAGATAACAGGACAAGGAGGGAGGAGAGGAAGGGATCAATAAAATCACCCCCACTGTGTGTGTGTCTGGGGGGGGGGACCATTTGTTGACTTGTCCTTCTATCCACTAATTGCCAATGTAAATAGCCAACCTCCACATCCTCAGGCACGTGTCAAATCTGCCACAGGAAAGTTGTCCCAGGAACAACACTGAAGTTTCATTAAGACTGAGGTTCTAAAGCTGGGCGTTGGTAGCTCCTGCCTGTAATCTTAGGAGGCTGAGATCTGAGGATTGTGGTTCAAAGCCAGCCCCATCAGGAAAGTCTGTGAGACTCTTATCTCAAATAAACCAGCAGAAAACTGAAAATCTTGCTGTGGTTCAAGTGGTAGAGCACTCTCTTTGAGCTGAAGAGCTGAGGGACAGGGCCCAGGCCCAGAGTTCAAGCCTCACAACTGACAAAAAACAAACAAACAAACAAAAAAACTGAGGTTCTAAGATGACATCCAACTTCCTTGATGATTCACTGACACAAAACTTAATTCCTGGGACTATCACATCTTGAAGTACTTGGGGTAAGGGTCCATTCATTTTAGACAGTACTTCTTGGTACCCTGTCTCAGCTACTTCTAAATGCTTCTTTATGACTTTTTCTGTCCAGATGACAAATGCATTGATCCCCATAGTGCTGTTGAAAACAAAATAAAGCAACAAATAAGGAACTCCTCTCCAGTATCTGCTCCTAACCCTCCCTAATTACACTCAACTGAGCAGTATAGGACATGGGGAAGGAAGCTGTTGGTTCTGTTCACCACCCCTCCCAGCCACCCAGCCTGAAACTAAAGAATTGAACTCTGCTCAACTTCTAAATGAGTTGCCCTCTCATGCATCCATGAGGACTTCTTTTTTCTAATTGTTTATGGGGATCTTTTTCAGGAACTTCCTACACCTTTGAAGTACTAGCTTATTACATCTTTGCTTCTTCCCCATTCTTGTTATTCTAGACTTGCACCCACCCTCATCCCATAAGTATCTAATTCTACTTCCCATTAAGCCCACTGCCATCCTTATCCATTTCCCAAGACTCAACCTGAATGTCTCTTCATCTAAATGGCTCCCTTAGAGAGGACCCATTGCCACAAGAGCCTGGCCTTAGGCTCCCTGATTTAAGCCTTTTTAATTTCCACATCCTGTAAATCAGAAGAGAAGAACTGGTTTTCTGATTTGTTTTTCTGTGATTAGCTGGTTCCAGTCCAAATAGTACAGTGTTAATAGATCCATTTGCTATAATAGGCTTGCTCTATAAGACCCAGAAGTCAGATAGTACCAAGATGCATGTGCTAGCCATCCAAAAGAAAAGTCCAGACACACAAACAAAGTGGATATTGAAAATATGCCATTATTAGATTTTCATTGTCCCTTTCAATGTGGACAAAATACTGAGAACTACAGCTTGATTCTTTTTGTGCAGGATGGATGGGAAATTTCCTTTGGAAAATAATGGCACTTCAAGTGGTTGAATTCTGTCACAGGAGAAATTGTTTTTAATCCCACTGGGCTAAGAGTATTGGATACGGTCTGTGGTCACGTTAACAAATCACCCACAAAACATTGAATTCCCATCTTCCTAAGGAGTCTTTATTTTTATGAATTCTATTTACAGCTGGGAACAGGTGTCTCATGCCTGTGATTCTAGCTACTTGGGAAGGTGAGATCTGAGGATCTTAGTTCCAAGAAGAAAAATCCATGAAAATCTTATCTCCAATTAACCACCACAAGTCAGAAGTGAAGATTTGGTTCTAGTAGTAATGCTCCAGCCTTGAAGGGAGAAAGCCAAGAATGAGAGGTCCCAAGTTCAATCACTAGTACCAGCAGCATTAACAACAAATAAACCAACAAAAGTTCCATTTATAAAATACCTCAATTCTGTTAAAAAAAAAAATAGGACTCTCAATTAATACATCAAAAGGAGGAGACTTGGTGTCTCTCTTTTGCTCTTGGATAGAAAATAATCTGGTGAATTATAGGAAAGACACTTAGATGCCACCTAGATGCCACCTACATTATGCTAAGGTCACCTACTCAATGCCACAGTGTCTACTGCTAACAGCCTAAAGTGTCAGATCATGAATAGAATAAGACCACTGACTGAAGGCTACGAAGAACTGTCCTTAAGCCTGGTAAGGATCCTCCACTTTAGGCATTATTATTCCTACATCATAGATGATGGACACTGAGGACAAGAAAGTCTAAACTGATATGGCCAGTTAAAACAGACTCCAAACTCCTTTCCAAGCAAGCAAAAGCCATCGCGTGAAACCTGAGGGAAAGCATTAAGCAGAGTAAAAATGTCATCCCTCTCCACAGAGTAGAAAGCAACAGGAAATTTGACACAAAAACACTTTTACACATCTCTCAAGTAAAATGTGTTTTTCCACTCACTGATTAAATGATGGCTTGACCAAGAGGAAGAAATACCTCAGACAATGGGTATTTTGTGTTAGGGCCTTGGTGTTCTCAGTTTGCTTCTTTTGCTCAGATCTAGTGCTTTACCACTTCAGCCATACCTCCACTTCCAAACAATGGATATTTTGTTAGGATATGCAACCACCATATGCTCATTCGGTGGTTGTATAAATGTTGAGCTAAATAAAGGACAATTTTGGTTATCTGCATAACTCTGAAAGACCAGCCCAAAGTATCAGTTCTTTCCCTTGTGATGGAAAAAATCCATCTCAAATCTTAAGTAACACCTCTCCTACTTACAAGGAAAGCACAGGCTGAGTTGTCTGAATTATACGTGTCACTTCACTCTACCATCTGTGAATATCAGATGACTTTACCTAAAGAGCAAACAAATCAAACCTGACGTCCTTCTTCCAAAGCTTTGGTTATTCCTGTGTTTTGATACTGGGAGGGGGTGTGTAATGACCCAGGGAAAGGTCAAACCTCACATGCCAAGAGAGATGACCTACTGAAATAACAGGAAGTGGGAACAAGCCAGACGTTAGTGGGAAGCACACATTAGGAAAGGTGGCCTGGGGTTGGGGAGCCTGGAGGGCAAAGCTAGTGGTAGTCAGTTCACGGCACTTTGTATCTGATTTCATCACCTTGCTATCTGATCCTCTGTACTGATTCAGATGCTTTCTCAAGGATGGGAAAACTCACACTTCTTGCCAATGCCTAAGGACACCCTGTGATGATTGATGAGGGCTGTTGTTAGAAAGACAAATCATTAGTGGAAATGCCAAGGGCTAGTGATTTTCTGGATAGTTGATGGTGGCCTCCAGAATAGAATATTTTAGTTCTTAATTCAGGCTGGAGTTGCTATCACCATAAAAGACCTAGGGAAATTTCCTGCCATGGTATCACATCTGTGAACAATGTTTGTGAAGGAAACAAAGCATTGATTTTTTTCCCCTCCAAGGAGCTAGAAAGGAGGGTTACAAAACTCAGCTGTCTTATTTCTGGGAAGCATGATCCCTTATTTTGCTAGACCTTATCTCCAAGTTTCTCTACCATTTTCTAAAGGCCTTTTGTCTTTCTATAACAAGTCTGGCATTGTTAACTCACTTGGTCCTTTCTCAGACTTAAGAAAGTGTATCATCACTTGTCGCTGCTTAAGTTCACCTGCCTTACCCTCAAATATCTACCCACAATGGAGGACAAATGGCCAACCTCACAAGGCACGAGTGTGTACAAGATTTACAATCACTCCAAAGCAAGGTGACAGGTATGTGAGGAAACTCAAGCTCTGAAGACAGATTGAGAGACAACCATGCTTCTTATAACTCCTATCAGTTTAGAGTTCTAGTCTTATGCTCAATAGAAATCACTAGAAAACCTATTCTAGGCTAGACGCCAGTGGACTAACACCTGTAATCTTTGCTACTCAGGAGGCTAAGACGTGAGTATCCCAGTTCATAGCCAGCCCCTGGCAGGAACATCTGTGAAACTCTTATTTGCAATTAATTACCAAAAAAAAAAGCTAAACATAGAGTTGTGGCTTAAGAGGTAGAGAGCTAGTCTTAAGCAAAAAGCCTTTGGGACAGTGCTCAAGCCCTGAGTTCAAGCTCTGGGCTGGCACAAAACATACAAACAAGAAAATAAATTAAACCTCTTTCTAGATTACAATCTTTCAGAGAGGCTAATGGAACCTATTATCATATCATCAGACCATGAAAGAATCTTGGGAAATGAAAAGGTAAAGAAGTGTCCATAGCCAATAAGAACACCAGAGGACAGTAAGTCTAGAAATTGCTTTCAAGAGACAAGAGCAAACGGAACCTAATGAATGATTTTAGCATCATTCAGGGGTCTCAAAACATTACTAATTTAGAATTAAAAAATTATTTTGATCAAAGAGGAAGAAGGTGGGCCTTTTCCTTTTCTTTTCTTTTGTAAACTTTGGACCACACCTTGCTTCATGGGAATGACTCCCAAAAATGAGGAGGAAAGGAAAAGAACATTCTGATATGGGCTGGAAGATGATGGGTTATAAGAGGAACAGGCTACAGGAGTGAGGTAGGTTTGGGAACCACAAGTATGAAGATGAATGGAAACTAAGATTGGAAATGTGCTTGTAGATTTGAAGGCTCCTGATTAACGTTTGTGTTGGGTAGCTCATGTCCAATGTCAAGAAAGGACTAACGATCAAAAGTTGGATGAAATCTGTAGGACAAATGAGAATGCTTAGTTCTCTCCACTTCCTGGCTGTCAGGAATCTAAGACTTGGGGTTATTGATGGAAACAGGATACAACATCTGCCATTAGGCCTCACCATTCCAGGCTCCACAGGGTCATTTTAGCAGGACCTAAGTTTCATTCTCGTGTAACTAACTCCCAGAGGAGCCAATGAGCAACAGCCTAAGCCTCCTTCAACAGCCTCACCCCTCTCCTCTGTATCTCCCCTTAAAAGCCCAACCCCCCTTCTCTTGCCCTCTTTGACCTTGGCCACAACACCAAGAGGCCCTCTCAGTTTTTTTTTTCTGATAAAACCTGCTTTCCGTAAAGGTCACTTCTATCTTGACTCTCAGTGTCCATCTGAACTTTAAACACTTGCTTTACATGTATTATTACAGTCATACCTAAGGATGGCAATGGTTAGAGAAAAACGTGTGTGTGTGTGTGTGTGTGTGTGTGTGTGTGTGTGTGTGTGTGTGTTTGTGTGTGCTGATCTTGGGGCTTAAACTCAGGGTCTATCCATTGTTCCTGAGCTCTTTTTGTTCAAGGCTGGTGTTTGACCACTTGAACCACAGCTACACTTTTGGCTTTTTTGTGTGTGGTTAATTGGAGATAAGAGTCTCATAGTCTTTTCTGCCTGCACTGCCTTTGAACTACAGTCCTTGGATCTCAGCCTCCTGAGTAGCTGAAATTACAGGTGTGAGCCATCAGTGCCCAGCAGAAAAACAACTTTTACCTAGCCTCATCGCCCATACCTCCCAGAGACTCTCATCCTCACCACAAAGGATGTCACAGAGAGGAGATATTTATATGTATTCATTCTGCCTGTCCACAGGCTCTTGAGCATCCTTCTTGAAGCAGGCTTGGTGACAGCTGCAATGAAACCTCAGACAGCCCAGCCTGGATTCTGTCCCCAGGAACTCTAAGCCCTTCTAGGCAGCATGCCAAGGCCAGGAGTATTGGGCCAGGTAAGTTGAGGTGACTTGGAAGCACACAGAGTCTCTAACCCAACCTCAGCCAGGATGCATTTCCTGATGGCCCCAAGTATGTCCTTATCCATGGCAGGTGCAGGTGCATACCAATGTCTTTGCAGTTGCTCCACAAGAGAAACAGGACACATTCACATGGGACCAGACTGAACTGTATGCTTCCTGCAGAGAAAGAGAGAGAGAGAGAGAGAGAGAGAGAGAGAGAGAGAGAGAGATCCAATAAAATTACACAAGTTTTTTTATCTTGACGCTAAGAAAATTTTTTTGTTCTTTTGCAAAATAAATGAATCCTGGAGCATCAGATCTCTACCATTTTGCTGAGCTTTGGTTTCTTTTCATTTGTTTTATTGGCTAATGAGTAAAAAGAAAATATTTTGAATATTGAGAAACTTAAATAAATGCTTACATTAAGTAAATGGGCACATAATATCTTGAAGAAACAAAGAGGTTTGGATGAAGCAAAGAGTGTGTCAATGCTAATGTGACCTTTTGCTCTCAGACTAACTTTATTATACGTGACTGTATTGAATTGTGTTGTGTTGTACTGCATTGTGAATGACTCAGAGAAGATGTTGGTATACATCTGTAATCCCATATAGTTGAGAGACTGAGACAGGAGAATCACACATTTAAGGTCAGCCTGGGCAACTTAGATTCTCTCATAATTTAATCAATTAGTTAATTAAAAGGGCTGGGAATGTAGCTCAGTGGTAGGAGTATTTTACCAGCATGTTCAAGGCCCTGCATTCAATCCCCACTACTGAAGAAAATGCTAAATATATATATATATATATATATATATATATACATATATATATATATATATATATATATATATATAGGATGCTTGTCTGGGTTACTAAATGTTCAAACCTACAGCATTCAAGGGAATGTCTTACTTCAGCATTAGGAATTACACTGCATGTGACTTCTTATGTCCATATCATTATGCCTGCATGAAATGCATCATTATCACACAGGTGAGCAAATTGCCTTTAACTGGGTAGGTGCCATGGCTCACACCAATTTCTGCAGGGAATGCACATCTTACACATCTTAGTGCCAGCCCACTGCCTGTAACAGGCACACATTCTACAAAGACCTACACATTATTCCTGGAGGAACAACCCAGTCCTGTCCATCTCAGCTTCCCCTTGAAACGGGAGCAGGGAGCTGCCAGCACTACTGTATTTGGCTAGTGCTTTCAGTCACCCAACATTTCTCTCCAGGATAACCCCAAATTCTTGTGTCAGCCTCTGATTTCCTTTCCACATGTATACCTGTTATGCCATTTGGATTTCTCTACTTCTTAGAGAGAAATCCAGATTTCTCTGCATGCCATAGAAAACTTTTCTTTTTTTGGGGGGGGGGTCCGGTTGTGGGGCCTGAACTCTGGGCCTAGGCGCTGTCCCTCAGCTCTTCAGCTCAAGGCTAGCGCTCTACCACTTGAGCCACAGCGCCACTTCTGGCTTTTTTTTCTTTTTGCTTATGTGGTGCTGAGGAATCGAACCCAGGGTCTCATGCATGCAAGGCAAGCACTCTACCACTGAGCCACCTTCCCAGCCCAAACCTTTTCTTTTTACACTTTGGGAAAAGGCTTATAATGACATGCTTTTGGGTAAGAAAACAATGCTTTGGGGTAAGAAAAATAGCACAATACTTCTGGGTAAGAAAATATAACAAGCTTCTTCATTAGAAAACACATCAACCTATGGAAAGTAAGGTGGAGAAAGCGAGAGTGTGTGTGTGGGTCCTCCAGTAATTAGTAAGGTTGACTACTAAGAACTTCCTAGCAAGAGTCCAACAATTGTCAATGAACTAACTTGGGGGGGTTGGATGTGGTGGAAGGTGGAAAGGGACAGAGAAAGGAGTCAGGGCTGCATAAAAGGGTGACTTTATACATCTCAGATCATGTTTCTGCAAATGGCTGCAGGTTCAAAGGTCACATCAGGACACTACATATTACTACATATTACTACATATTATTACTTCTGGAAATGGGCTCATAGACAATTGCACTGAAATAGAATAGTACCTAGGTTCCTTTAGAGATATCTAAAAGCCATGGCTACTATCAGATGATCTTGACAAGGTGAGCTTTTGGTTTGATCCTACCTCACACACCTTCTGTTGGTTACTGAGACTTTCTAATTATGTCATATGTGTCATTTACCAATGAGGGCATATGCTGAGCAAAGTATTATTAGGAGATTTCTGTCATTGTGCAAACATTATAGAGTGTATGAACTAAGACAAATACAATGTCACTAGGTGATATTGAGAGAAAACAAAGCAAACTCTTAAGTGGAGAGGGATAAAAGGTATTGGTCATAACACATGGCAGAAGACTTGTGTTCAATAATGGGATTTCTTATTCCCATAGTACCTAAGGATTGTGTTCAAAGGCTTCTTTTTCCCAAGATGCTGTGAGTTTCTGCTTAAATGTTTCTTTTTCCCATAATGCCCTACATGCTCACTCAACCAATGAAAAGAGATGGGGCAGCATATGCACATGATATAAATTAATCAGCACAAAGCCTGAGAGGAGATAAGGGCAGAGCCTCTGACTACAAGAGCCAACCTCTGAGAAGATTCAACTGGACTCCTCTTTAGGCCCCTCTCTGGCTGCCTTCTTCCATGGCTGTTTTCCTTTCATTTTAAACAAACTTACTCTGCTTTCCTTAAATACTTTTCTACCTTTTTGTTCTTTTTTTTTGTAAAGGTGCTATACAATGGTGGTGGGAATTAACAGTGTCTAGGTGATGAGTGCATTTCTTTTTGTTCCCTAGTTTTCTCCTCCCAACCCCCATCCCCCAAGTTGTATAGTTCATTTCCAACATAGTGTCTAGACAGTATCTAGACAGTATCACTGCTGAATTGGTTCACCCTATGTCCCACCATTTCTGTGCTTCCCCTTCCCCTACCCAAATCAGATAAACTTATACATAAGACAAAGTGTACAGAAATAAAAAAACAGTGATAAAAGAAAAAAAGTCAAAGGTGGGAAAAAGAACTGCAAACAATACAATATTAAAAAAACTCTTGTTTCCATTTCTTGGAGCTCATTTTGATAATCATCATTTTATACAATTATATGCATATAGCTATAGAATGGCAATTATCAAGAAAACTAACAATAAGAGATGCTGGCAAGAATGTGGTCAAAAGGGAATGCTACTACACTGTTGATGGGAATGTAAACTTGCTCAATCATTCTGGAAAGCAGTGTAGAGGTTCCTCAAAAGACTAAACATAGAGCTTCTCTATGACCCAGAAATCCCACTCTTGGGCATCTATCCAATTGACTACAAACCAGGCTGCACTAAAGCCACCAGCGCAACTATGTTCTTTGCAGCATTGTTTACCATAGCTAAGATCTGGAATCAACCCAAATGTCCCTCAGTGGTCAAATGGATCAAGAAAAGGTTGTGTATATATACACGATGGCATTCTTTGCTTCCATCCAAATGAATTACATTGCACCATTTGTAAGGAAGTGGAAAGACTTGGAAAACATTAAATTAAGTGAAGTACGCTAGACCCTTTTAGTCCCTTAAGAAATATAATATCAATATAATATCGTGGTCTCTCATTGGCTGAAACCTCATTATGTAACACATTATCATATTATCTTCTTTCTCTGGTATTTTGTTTTTTCCTGACCGAGGGAAAAGGAGGGAAAAGTCAACTAAAATATTGTAGGTCATTGTCACCTTGTCAGCTTTTTGCTTGATCTTTTGTCAGCTTTTTGCTTGCTCTTTTGTCAGCTTTTTGTCTGATCTTTCCCAAAGTCTGTTTCAACAGGATAACATCTCCTGCCCAGAATACCACTTAGAAACAACTCAAGGCCATCCTGTTCCTACAGGCAACCAGAGACATCACTTACACTGCCCTGCCTTGCCCAGCGCAGACCCGGACCCTAAAGATCCCAGCTCCAGGGATTCCTTGATGCCCCCAGGCCAGCAAGAAAGTAGTCAAAAGAGCCCATGACACCCGTTGGTTCTGGTACCTTTAAATATTTCTGCCACCTCCTCAGATTACTGTGATCCTAAAGCAGAAAAGTCTTCCTCACCCTCCTCCAGGATGCTAGAAGTCAGGTACCATGCTATTTTCCAATCTAAGACAGAAAAGGCAATTTCAGGTCTTTGATAGCCCCTTCTGGAATTCAATCCCTCCATGGCATATTCCTCTCTTGGGCTGCTAACAGCAAGTTTTGCCTTAGCAATTTTGCCTTTTATTAATTGTGTCTTGCATTTGAGATAACTATTGCCATGGAAAAAGGAGGACCTGTACCAACCACTGTCAAACAGATGCTTCATGGATGGTACCAGGCTGAGCAACAAAGCAGAGACCCCTGACTACTTTGCCCCTTGACAGCAGGAAGTAACTCCAGAAGAAACAACCTCCACCCATATCCCCCAGCCTGATACCCCCTATTCTTATTAAACAACAGAGTGGGGAATGTTAGTGTTATGCTCACCTTTGGTCCTCAGCTCCACCCAGACCTAGGCCCCCCTCCCATTCCTGGAGTTCCCTCCATACAGCTGGCCCCTCCCTCTCTCCGCCCAGACCCACCTGAACTCCCATCTACCTCACTTCCTTTCCCCCAGACCCTCCTGCTACCTGGATGGGGACATAGGCCATGTGCTCCCTCTTGGGGGAAATATGGCTCCTCTAATACACCTTATTATAATCTTTAAAAATAAATAAATAAATAAAATGAAATATTGTTGGTCAGATGCATTTTACTAGCCCCTTGTAAGGAGGTTGCTACCTTAATACATAGCTCACTAATAAAAGAGATCAATTTAGCCCAGTGCTGGTGGCTCACACACATAATCCTAGCTACTCAGGATGCCGATTTCTGAGGATCGCAGTTCAAAGCCAGCCTGAGCAGGAAATTCCATGGGACTCTTATCTCCAATAAACCACTCAGAAAACTGGAAGTGACTTTGCTAGCCAATGCCTGCACAAAGCTCTTGGCTAGCCAATCAGTTCTGAAAGGTTACCCCTATATTATTGCTTTCTTTTGATGTGTGTGTGTGTGTGTGTGCACGCGCGCGCGCTCGCGCGCAAGCGTGCACACGTCCAGCTTGGGACAATGAGCCTTTTTGCTTAAGGCTAGTGCTCTACCACGTGAGCCACAGCTCCTGTTCTATCTTTTTGGTAGTTAATTGCAGATAAGAGTCTCACAGACTTTCCTGCCCAGACTGCCTGTGAACTATGACACTCAGACTTCAACTTGCAGAGTAGCAAGCATTATAGGCATGAAACCAGACACTAGTGCTCAGCTTTCCTCTGATTTGAGCCAACTCCAGACTGTTATCTCCAATTAATGACTAAAAAGCCAAATATGAAACTATGGCTCAAATGGTAGAATGCTATCTTTGAGCACAAAAGCTCCAGGACACACCTATAATCCCAGGACCAGAAGGCTGAGATAGGAAAAAAAAATTGATTGTCAATCAATTGATAGATCAATCAATCGATGGTAGATAGATCATACTTTGGGATATGAAAGCCACACTTTGATTGGCCTGTATTCCACAGCCTTCCAGGATTGGTCTTGAATATCCTGTGTCTAAGACCTCAGTACAAGGATGTTTGAGTATTATCAAACCCAGCAACAAAACAGAAGGACAAGACTCTGCCTTAGTCTGCTAAAGGCTTGTAAACTATTTTAGGATAGCCCCAAACTAACTTTTACTTTCCAGATTTCCTCTAACAGTTTTCTGCTCTCCACTTTCCTTTTCTCCCATCTAATCTTTTTAAAAAAATATCTTCTCTATACTGGTTTGGATTTCCTTTGTCTCTCTTTTCTAATTCCTTGACTATGTTGTTTCTTTGTTTTTAATAGCCATGTCTTGTCAATCACTCTATCAAGCCTGATATGTGGTGTTGATTCTTCTCTTTTAACCATTAAAACATTAGCATTACCTCTTGGACCATGAAAGCATGAGGCTACAAAGTCATTAAGCTTTGCTTTTTCCACCCAGATAAAGCACCCTGTAACTTGAATTCTCTGGTCTGAAGTGGAAATCATTTCTAGCCAGTCAGACTGTGGTCTGAAAACAGATTGCATTTGGGGGTCTCACTGGAAATCTCACTGTTCTGGAGAACAGGTACTTAGTTCATAAATAATGTCTCCAAGGTGGGAAAACATGCTTTCCAGTAACCATCAAAATGAGATGAAGCCAGGTGTCGGTGACTCACACCTGGAATTCTAGCTACTCAGGAGGCTGAGATCTGTGGATCACCATTTGTAGCCACTCTGGGCAGGAACATTCATGAAAGACTCTCATCTCCAGTGGACTAGCAAAAAACTAGAAGTAAAGCTGTGGCTCAAGTGATAAGGTGCTAGCTTTGAGCACAAAAAAAACTCAGGGGCAGTGCCCAGGCCCTGAGTTCAAGCCCTAGGACCAAAAAAAAAAAAAAAAAATTGGACAAACTTCACCCACAATCATCCTCCCTCCCAAATACTGTCACAGGCTTCCCTGGAGCTCATTCAAGGTCAAATCCCCAAGCTGCCCAGTCTCCTCCACCAGTTATTGTACAAAAAGTGACCACCCTTCCATGAGCTTTCCAGTCTAGGATCTAGAATGATTTGGCAGGTGAACATGAACTAGCACTGAAAAGGAACAGAGCTGGCTTTTCTCAGGGGACATAAATTGAACCTTGGCCTCCTGTGGCTGCAGATGGTCCTTACAGTGTGGCACCTGGCAACTTCCCAGGTGATCTGAGCTGAGTGCAAGGGTGCCCCCCATATCCAGGCTCCGCTTGTTTTGGAATGTTGCTATGTATTTCTCAACAGCTGCCAAATCTCCCCTAAGAGGTGGTTGCATTTCATGGGAGGAGGGGAGGTGAAGTCATTCCTGTTTCGATGTGCAGTCTCAAAGAGTTTGGGAGCCCTTGGGAATGAGAAGTATTTCATTCATTATTGCTAACAATAGCTGGAGAAGGATGAGGCTCCCTCATGCCTTCCCATGAAGTGAAAGGTGATCATCAACCGGAACAACTTCAGATGAGTTGCCTGATTTTAGCCAGTAGATTGCGACACAGCTGAGAATGCCCAGTTAATGGCAACAGAAATCTGAATTTCATTTTGTGGAATGCGTAACTAATGAGGCAAGACCCACCTCTCCTGCTCTTAAAAAAAAAAAAAAGGAGGATAGACAAGCATCTATATATTTAGTTGCTTGGAACAATGAGAACCAATAAGCTAGAGAAGAATTTATGTTTTATCCAGGCATGTAGATAAGTGTGGTCATCATGGGCTAGTAAGCCCAAGTGATTGTGAAAATCAAGTTATTTCCTTCTGAATGTTGGCAGAAGACATATTGCTTAAACTTGCCACCTTAGTACAAGCTTTGTCTTGCCTACTCATGTTTTGATAGCTCATTTCTTCTGAGCAGTGGTCCTAGGTCTTCTTAAAGTGTTTCACAAATGGGGAAATGATTACAAATAGAAACTGAGTCTCTCACTTGGTTATTTTGGCTGAGTCGAGGTGAATATCAGAAAACAAACATGCTTGAGCTTTCCTTCCCATTATCTTGTCCTATGTATGATTAGACTGGGGGGGGGGGGGCAGGGGGGAGGGTGAAGATAGGTCATTGGCTTAGTTTTGAGTGAATTCTCAGGTTTCAGATCAATTCAAAATCTTATTACCAGGTAACAAAGAGGTATTTTTTAATAGACAGATTAAAATAAAGTCTAGAAAAAAATGAGACTAGCAATAATTTTTTTTAATTACAAAATAAGTCAAGCATCAGTGGCTCACACCTGTAATCTTAGCTACTCAAGAGGCTGAGCTCTGAGGATCTCAGTTCAAAGCCATGTAGGGCGGGAAATTCTGTGAGACACTTATCTCTATTGTAACACTAAAAAGCCAGAAATGGAGCTGTGGCTCAAGTGGTAGGGCACTAGTGACTTGAGTGACAAAGCTAAGGGGCAGATCCCAGGTCCTCAGTTCAAGTCCCACTACCAGCACATACAAAATCAAATACTAAGTGAGATATTTAGTATTTACATTTTAGGTTTTTCTCAGACAAGTACTCATAAAGTAGCCCAAGCTGGCCTTGATCTCACAATCCATTTGTCTCAGTCTTCCCCCCCCACCCCCCAGGGCTGGGTTTACAGACCTGTACATTTCACCTGGCTGGAGACATTTCTTTTGAGATAAGAGTAAATTGCCCAGCTTTCTTGTGATCCTCACCGTGCAAGTGCACTGCTTTCTGGTCTCATGGATTCTAACAATAGTCATTTCCCTCAAAGCAGAAATGTGCATAATCTTCCTGGTAAAGTTCAGAAGCATACTTCTGATATCCTTTTTTATTTTATTGCCAGTCCTGGGGCTTGAACTCAGGGCCTGGGCACTGTCCTTCAGCTTTTTGCTCAAGACTAACACTTGATCAATTTAGGCACAGATGCACTTCAGGCTATTTGGAAGTTAAATGGAGATAAGATTCTCATAGACTTTTCTTCCTGGCCTAGGTTTGAACCACAGTCCTCAGATCTCAGCCTCCTGAGTATCTAGGATTCCATATTTGAACTACTGGCACTTATCTATGGGAAATGAAGGGCAGAGGGTACCATGGGAGATGCTTGCTTTTGCATCTCCTTAACAAATGCAACCAAAAGTGCTAAACAAAACATGGCATCAGTGCAAAACCATTTGTTATTCTATGCAATGAACATTTTTACCTATAAGTGAAGTGCCCCTTTCTTACCATGTCTCTGTATCCCTTTCTCTCACCCACAACTCTGAAAGCTGTAATTCAAGAGTCCTCTGATTGCACACTGGCTTCAGGCCAATCGACAAACTGTGTATTTGCTTAGCAAATATTCAAGGGTGAAGGATGTGTTGTCTTTCCCTGACCTTACAAGAAGGTTGACTATAAAGTAACCACCTCAGTCACCAATTGAGTAGGGCGGGCCTGGGGTTGCAATGTGTCCCTTGGCCAGGATTCCTTTCCTTACTCCTCCAGAAGGGATCAGCAGCCTGTGGCCTAACAGGGGGACGGCTGCATGTTCAATATATTTTAATTACTCCAAGTCTTGCTGGGAGCCAGTGGCACACATCTGTAATCCTAGCCATTCAGGAGGCTGAGATTTGAGGATCATGGTTTGAAACCAGCCCTGATAAGATAAATCAGGGAGATTCTTATCTTCAAATGACCGGCAAAAACCAGAAATGGAAGTATAGCTGAAGTGTTGAAGTGCCAACCTTGGACATAAAGGTCAAGAGAAAGCAAGAAACACTGAGTTCACACACCACCACAAACACACACCAGAAATCAGAAGGCATAGACATATCTAAACATGTCCTGCATTTGACTCAATACCTTTCTGTTTTGGTATCAAAGGTCTTCAGTAGATACTGTCTCTGGAGGACTTCCTGCCAGGACTGTGATATAAAAACATGCAGTGCAGGTTGTAAGCAAATTCAGAAATCAGAAGATGGCTGTTCTCCAAGCCACACAGCCAGGAGACAGATGGCAGCCTAGAAAGTCTCCACGGCTGCTGTGGTGTTGCCTCTGTCCTGGTGTCTTACCTGCAAGAAGACTAAAGAGAGCAAGTTAGCAGAGCCAGTGGGGACTTGTCACTTTGCCACCTCAGCTGCATAGTCCTGTGGGAAAGAGTTCATGGTCCTAGGACTAAGTCAGTCACGACAGACTCACCTTCTAACTTCTGTCCAAACACAGGGCCCACTCTGAAAAATGACCTTCATCTTTGAGTGAATCTCCTTCCAAATCAATGAGCCATTTCAGTAACATAAGTGTGCAATGAACCCAAAATACCCCAGTCCAGTATGATCCACTTTGATCTCATTCCCAAAGGTGAGATTATTAATCATGAGAATTAAGGAAAAAGAGAACTTGGATTTGCAGTCACTCAGAATTAATACTGTACCCGTGAAACAACTATCAGGCAGCATGTCAGAGATTTTAAGGTGTCTTCCTTGCCTGCCCATTCTTCTCAAATAAGCCTGGATAAAGCTCAAATAAATAACAACCATATTGGTTCAAATCATTTGCGAGAAAACTTGGAAATGGCCCTAAAGACAGAACCAGCTTGACATTGCCAGCAACAGTGTGGTTGAGCACTTCCCATATTTTAAGAAAGATAAGGATGGAGGGATGAGGTGGGAAATGAAATGACAATTGCAACAGACTACATCCAGATGTTCTAGCCAGCAAGAAGGCACAAACATGAGTGAACCAGATGTGAGAATATTGAAAACACCCAGGCTCTGGTGGCTCACACTTGTAATCCCAGCTACTCAGGAGACTGAGATCTGAGAATCAAGGGTTGAAGCCAGCCTTGACAGAAAAATCTAGGACACTCTTATCTCCACTTAACTAGCAAAGAGCCACAAGTGGAGGTATGGCTCAAGTGACAGAGCACCAAGCTGGAGCGCAGCAGGCAAGCAAGAGCTTGAGTCTCTGAGTTTAAACCTCAGTACTGGCAACAAAATGAAACACATAATAATATTGAAGACTTCCTGCTGTCTGATCTTTAGGTCGGAGTCTAGGTGCTATGTTCTTCTAGAACCCCAGATCTCTGCAGAGGGGCCTCCAGGAATCGACCCAGCACCTTATCCTGTATCTATGACAGCTAGTTAGCAATTGGTGAGTTTTTGTCCTGGGGTAAAACTGAGTTACCATTCCTTATTCCTGGCAGATGCATCATCCTTCATCCTAATGGTGTGAGCAGGGGAGGAGAGTATGTGTAAAATCTAAGCTGGCATAATTTCACAGGTTCAACGATATACGCAGGTCACATGAAAGAACACAATGCATCTGAGGTCAAAGACAAATAAGAATCCAATAAGGTCTGCTCTTTGGGGGCAACTCTAGCTGGCAGAGGTACAGATTGAGGGGTAAGAAGCAATGAAAGCTGAGCCAATGGGGCCCAGTGGGGCTTTCAAGGGAAGGCAGCCACAGAGTCTGAGGGGATGGGGCTGGATTCTTATTCCACATTAGCCTGTAGCCCAGAAACAAACTCTGAGCCCATGAAAGTGACTTTGGAAGGAGTCACATCTCACAATCAGGCAGAGAGAGTTTATCAGCTACAGAAATGGCAAAGCCACGGGCGATATCTTCTAGAAGCATGTAGTACTATGTGTGGTCTTTCCCAGAAGCCATACCACTCTTGTCACTCCTTTGTGTTTGAACGGAGACACTGGGACAACCAAACATTTCTGCCCAAGCAGTCATAGTATAAACAGTGTATTCTCAGCATTCTCTATTTGTAGGTTTCAGATTTGTGACTGAGATCAATCATAATTCAAAAATATAAGAAAAAACATGGCAGCTGAATTCCATCTAGAATCTATAGGAATGCCATCCATAATCCTAGAAAGTTGAGATCTAAGATGGTAGTTTAAATCCAGCCAGAGCAGGAACATTCATGAGAGTCTTATCTCCAGTTAGCCAGCAAGAAGCCAGAAGTAGATCTGTGACTCAAGTGACAAGAGTATCCACCTTGAGCAAAAAAGCTATGGGACAATACCCAGGCCATGATTTGAAGCCCATGTACCAACACACACACACAAACACATACACACACACAAATTCATGTATATCAGACAGACTTTTGGTCTGTGGATACTATTTCCTTATCCTGATTCCCTAAATAAAACAGCATAGCAACTATTTACATAGTTTTCTTGTTATATCAGGTGCAATAGATAGTCATCTAGAGATGAAAAGCTATGTGGATTTTTGCTTATACTGTGGATTTTCTGTCAGGGTCTTGAGCATCTGTGGATTTCTGCATTCATAGATTTTATTTTGATTTGTATTGGTATTTTCAGGAGGGTCCTGGAAAACATCCTCCACAGATGTTAGGGAACAACTGTATAGGTAGAGTGTTACCCTAGAGGGTTAAAACCATGATGTCCAGGACTACAAAAGCAAGCCAGAGCCTCTCAGACAACATGATTTCAGAGGAGAATAGAATGAATTAAGAAGCAGGATGGTGTAAATTTCTCATATGCAGAGAAGTTAAACATGCTTTAAAAAAATCTAGCTTCAGAACTCCCTTCACAAAACACAGATAAATTAGTGGGTGTGCCCAACTTCAGAAGCAGGATTATTAGGTCAATAATAAAAAGATATAGCCAGGCATCATAGCTCACACATATAATCCCAGCTACATGAGAATAAGAAGTAGAATGATTAAGGCTGTCCCTAGGCAATATAGTGAGACCCTATCTGAAAAATATACTGAAATTCAAAAGGATGTTGGCATGGCTTGATATGGCCATGCTTGTAAGTACTTGTGAACCATGCATAGACTCGTGATAGAGCATTTGCCTAGAAAGCACAAGGCCCTGAGTTCAAACCCCAGGACCACTAACAAAAAGAGAAAAAGAAAAAAGGAAAGGTATAATTTGCATTAAAAACTCAAATACAGAAGAGAAAAAATAGCATTATCTTTTGGCTATAATTTGCAAATGTATTTTAAATGTGCCCAGTAGCTAACCTCAGGTTGTACTTCTGGTTTATGGAAGTTACTTCAGATCTATTTGGGGTCTGTGCAAAAGAAGATAACATCAAGCTTTTTTTATGATTTCCCTGTATGTGTATATACGTACATAGATATATACATGCAATCTTTAGTTAGTTGAACAAAGGAGTTACCATTCAACCATGTAGTTATGAATAGAGCATGTCTTGATCAATGCCACCCTTTCAACGTTCTCACCCATCCCTCCCAACCAACCCTTTTCGTCATTTTACTTACTTTCGATGAGACATGGTTGAAGCCTGAGACAGCCATTGAGTAAATTATACTACTCCAGAAGCAACACAACAAAATATTAGAAAGAAACTGTGGACAAGCCAAGAGCAACAGCCAGAAGAGAGGCAGGAATGTTTTCTCCCCACTTTTCACGCATTAACACTCCAAAAGAATCTCTTCCTGGTGGTAGAGTTCAAATCTATGGCCAACCCATACTTTGATGCTGGACAGGGCTCTAGAATTTGAAACTAACGATTTAATGGAAGGAGTTGTTATGGGTCTGAAGTTCCTTTGGCCCTTTGCAGTAGTAATCACACTACAATTAAAAATATGCTGGATGAGTCACTAGGCCATGCCTGTAATCCTAGCTACTCAGTAGGCTCAGATCTAAAGGTAGAACTTCAAAACCAGCTTTGGGTAGACAAATCTAAGAGACTTTGCTGGTCAACCAGCAAAAAGCCAGAAGTGAAGGCATGGCTCAAATGGTAGAATGCTAGCCTTGAGCTTAAAGGATAAAATGTCAGTGCCCAGACCCTATTCAAGCCCGAAGGCCAGTGACACACACATGCATGTGCGCATGCACACACATATACACACAGTCTACATAATTAAAATTTTCCTGAGAGCAACTATTGATGGGAGAAAGAGCTGATGGGGACAGATTTGGAATGATTTGGAGACAATAAATTCAGGTGATCCATGCTTTGGAAACTGGTGTGCAATCGACCCAAATCCACTAGCCACACATTTTAAAAAATGAGGTACATTTTTTTGGAATGGATATTAATTGAATGGAATGAAATGTTAATCACATAGTCAGTTACAAAAATGCCCTAAGAGTAAAGCAAACATAAAACATCATGAAGAGCCAGCCACCAGAGGATCACACCTGAAACCCTAGCTATTCAGGAGGTCGAGATCTGGGGATTGCTGTTCAAAACCAGCCCAGGCAGTCTGCAGTGTCTTTTCTACAAGGAACCACCAAAAAGCCAGAAGTAGAGCTGTGGCTCAAGTGGTAGATCACTAACCTTGAATACAAAAGCTCAGGGACAGTGCCTGGGTCCTGAGTTCAAGCCCTGGCACTGCTACCAAAAATCAATAAATAAAACATGAAGAGAGAGATACTAAACTGACAATGGTAATATGAAGATGTCCATCCACAATCATTGCTAATGGGCAATTCCATGCTGGCTGGACCTGTGAATCCTCTGCTCCTTTTCATGCTGTCCTTCCTGTGTAACATTGGAGGCCCAAGAGTCCTGCTACTCAGCCATCTTTGACATCAGCAGAAGGTCCTGAGAGTCTCATGGTGATGTTAGTGGTATGGGGACATCAGAAGGTTAAAATAGGAAGGGACAAACACCCAGCTGGTGATTTTTTTTTAAGCAGGCCTGTTGGGTCTGTGCTTAACAGTTTACTATAAAAGAGATTCTCATACAGCCTCACAAGGGGTGCCCTCTGTGTATTCCAAACATGCAATTTAGGGCACATTTTCGCCCTTTGTTATTACTTTTCACTTTTCAAGTTGCCTTTGATGTTTATTTTAAATGCATTTTTATTCGATGAAAATATCAGGCTTGGGGGAGGGGGTGTGATTTGTCCCGGCCTTTCATCCTTCTGTCTGGCTTGGATCCTGAACTCCAGAGGTGAACAACTGGCTCAACTCATTTCTGGAACGTTTCTTCTAAGGACTATTTTTGGAGAAGAGCAGAAGAATCAAAGAGAAATCCACCCAGCCTCCTCACTTGCAATGTGAAGCCCAAACTACAAGACCCTAAATGTTATTGTAAAACTAGCAATAGCAGAGAGGTACAGAAGGAGACTGCAATGATGGTCCAAAGATGAAAAAGAAAAAAAGAAAAAGCCCTATTCTGGCTGGGATCAGGGAAGCTTTTGTAAAGAAATAATCGGTAATGAAGATGCTAATTGAAAGCAGATCCATCTGGCCAATGCAAAGAATCCTTTTCAAAAAGCCTAGTGCCTTCTGTCTGGTGTTTCCTGACTGTGTGAGGACTTCCTACTTTGGTGCAAATGTTCATTGCATGCCTCAGTAGGAGCCAGCCCACTTGCTGGCCAGGACCACTGGTGAGCTTCACTACCATCTACAGCCAGTCATGCCCAACTCCTCATTCACCTTGCAAGCAAGGGCAAACAACAAGGGTTTTCACTGCTAGGCCTCAAGTTTACATTCTGCCATAATCATTTATCCAAATGGCCTCTGTAACCAAGAGCCTTGCTGTGTTGGGCCCATGTGAGTTGCCTTTTACAAGGGGTCTTCTGACGAAAACAAGTCTGTGTGAAATAACAATGCTTTCTTCATCTCTGTTGTAATCATTCATCTCATCAGTTACTGGGCATGCTCTGTTTTTTTATTTTTGTGCTCATCTTGGGACTTGAACTCAGGGCCTGGATATGGTCCCTGAGCTTTTTCTACTCAAACCTAGTGCACTACTATTTGAGGCACAACTCTACTTCTGGCTTTGTTGTAAGGTAAATCATTCCAGAAGCCACATTTTAAAATATAGAATATTGGAGTCTTTATTATACAGTTAACAGGCTGCAGGCCACCAGCTGTTACAAAGGCCTGCAGCATACAAATACACATAATACAGCTAGGAAACAGGCTAAAGAGGAAAGAAATAACAAACGCAATATCAACAAGCTGGTTCAGCTCCAATGGAGAGCGGAATTGGGACGCCATGATGACTGGAGACGAGCCAGGACACAGGACACAGGACAAGACCACAGAGACACACATAGTATGGTGTTCTGATGGCTAGGCTGGTCCAGGCCTGGGCACAGGGGGCAGATCCACAGGAAATACCCAGTCCCAGGCACTAGACTGACAGATTCAGTAACCTATCAGCCAAGTGTCTGCCCCTGCCTCCAGGGGTCTGGGCATGCCCATTACCTGGGAGGCAGGTGATTTGGGGGGTCGGGGGACAAGCAGGTTCTTTCCCCAGCATGAAGACAAGATGCTAGACCCTACCATCCACCATGCGGTCAATATGGCCCCAGCCAGACCTGATCTCCTTACTTCAGCTTTTGGATGGCTAATTGGAGGTAAGAGTTTCATGAACTTGCCTGCCAGGCTGCTTTAACCCTCAATCCTCAGATCTCAACTTCCTGTGTAACTAGGGTTACAGGTGTGAGCCACTGGCTCCCAGTTCTTTCTGATGTTTCAGACCTCAGAGCAGAAGAATGTGCCACAGTAGTGAAGTAAGGAGGTCAGGTCTGGCTGGGGCCATATTGGCAACATGGTGGATTGTAAAAGTCTGGCATCATGTCTTCATGCCGAGGGAAGGGAACCCCCTCCCCCCCATCACCTGCCTCCCAGGTAATGGGTGTGCCCAGACCCCTGGAGGCAGGGGCACTTGGCTGATAGGTTACTGAATCTGTCAGTCTAGTGCCTGGGACTGGGAATTTCCTGTGAATCTGCCCCCTTGTGCCCACCTATTAAGGCCCTGACCAGCCTAGCCACCAGAATACGACACCACGTGTGTCTCTGTGGTCATGTCCTATGTCCTGTCTCCTGGCTCATCTCCAGTCATCATGCTTTCCCAGTTCAGCTCTCCATTGGAGCTGAACTGGCTTGTTGGTATTGTTTTTGTTATTTCTTTCCTGTTTAGCATGTTTCCTAGCTGTGTTATGTGTATTTGCGTGCTGCAGGCCTTTGTAACAACTGGTGGCCTGCAGCCTGTTAACTGTATAATAAAGAGTCCAATATTCTATATTTTAAAATGTAGCTTCTGGGATGATTTACCTTACAACAGTATGAGAGTCCAAAGTCTCAGCCTACAAAGAATAAGAGATCCTAGGAAGACTGAGATGTTAATGGTCTAAATTGTTACTAATATTCTAGGGCCACTGAAAAATCAGCCTAAGTGAACAGAATGGAATCTTGAAGGTATAGAAAGCTAGAAAGAAGCCTTAGCAAAAACCCCTTTCAAGGACTATTTGGCCAGGCATGGGTGGCTCACTCCTGTATTCCTAGCTGCTTAGGAGGCTGAGTTCTGAGGATCACAATTCAAAGCTAGATCAGACAGAAAAGAAAATTGTGGGACTTATCTCCAATTAACCAGTAAATCGCTGGAAGTGGAGCAGTGGCTCAAGCAGTGATACAGTGTCAGCCAAGATAGATAAAGCCAAGTGAAAAAGCAAGGCCCTGAGTTCAAGACTCAGTCTTTGCACAAGCAAGCAAGCAATCAAGCGAGAGAGAGAGAGAGAGAGAGAGAGAGAGAGAGAGAGAGAGAGAGAGAGAGAGAGAAAGAAAGAAAGAAAGAAAGAAAGAAAGAAAGAAAGAAAGAAAGAAAGAAAGAAAGAAAGGAAGAAAGAAAGAGAGAGAGGAAGGAAGGAAGGAAGGAAGGAAGGACTAGAGTATTTGACCTTGAGAAATCTTACAAAATTAAGACTGAAAATTTACAGATTTGTGTATCTGCTTCCAAGGAAGATCCATTGAATACAAAATAGTTGTGGATTTTACTTTTTTTAAAAAAACTGACATTAGCAGGACACTGGTGGCTCACACTTGTAATCCTAGCTAATCAGGAGGCTGCGATCTGAAGCTCACAGCTCAAAGCCAACACGGGCAGGAGAGTCAGTAAGACTCTTATCTCCAATTAGCCACCAGAAAACTGGAAGTGGCTCTGTGGCTCAAGGTGGTAGAGTGCTAGCCTTAAGGAGGAAAAAAACAAAAAACAAAAACCAAACAACTGAGGACCCGGGCCAGGCCCTGAGTTTAAGATCCACAACTGACAAAAAAAAAAAAATTAAAAAAAAATCTGACATCATCTTCTCTGAGGCTGAGCAGATTGAGCGGGGAGATGGGACAGCATCATGGACACCACTTGATCTGCCTGGGGATTACTTACCTGCAGGACCATGCATATAGCAAGCACCCACAGGAATGCCCTTTCATTGTCCAAACAAATCTCATCGAGTATCAAAACGATTTAAAACACTTCGTACATAACTCTAAATTCTATATGTGCATGTGAGCATGTGTGTATACATAGGTATGTGTGTATACGTGAATATGTGTGTGTGTATATGTGTGATGCCATATTTACCCCTTCCTGGGCCATTAAAATCACAGATAGCAATGGCCTGCCATATTTTACCATGCCCAAGCCAAACACTGGGCTGAGGAAGGAATTTGGACATGGCTCAGTAGTAGAGCTGTTCCCACACTTTACAAAGCATCCCATACATTTTCCATTCCATGGAGGGGCCAAAGAAAGGAAGTCTCACACAGATTCACAATGGCTCAAAGAGAATCCAGAGTTCTAGGATAGCTTTATCAATCTCTCCCAAAATGATTAAAAAAAGAAATTAAGTATAGGCAAAGTCTTTTTTTTTGTTTGGTGTGGTTGTTTCTCAAGTCACAACGTTTGGTCTACTTATGCATGGAATTTTACTCATCCATTAAAAAGGATGATATTACATCATTTGCAATGAAATGTATGGACCTGGAAAAAAATGCATTAAGTGAAGTAAGACAGCCCCAAAGAGACCAAGGGTACATAGTTTCTCTCATATGTGGAAGCTATAACTAATTTATAAATGTACAAGTAAACACATATGGGACTGTATGCAATTTCACAAATGTATTATAATATTCGCAGGGAGAATTCAAATGGTATAATTCCTTGCAAAATCAAATAAATGCTAAGAAACAGGTACTTAAAGGTTGTGGGGAGGTCAAAGGGTGGAGAAGAGATGAGTGAAGAGAGGAAGAGAGGGAGGAATGTGGTCATAATATTTAGTGCATAGCTTATGAAAATTGAGGAGAGGGTCAGGTTGGGAGGAAGGAGGGAGAATGATTAAAAGGTGATATTGCTCAAGCTGCATTGATTTCATAAACTGGCTTGTTGAGTGCTAATTCCTTTGTACAACCACTTAAAGATAATAAAAATGTAATAAAAATAAAATTAAAAGTCATAAGTGTTGGTCTGTTTAAGTAATGGTAATTCATCAGAGTCTCTCTCATTAAGCCAGTTTGCATATGAAGAGATATCTCAATTTTGATTAGCCCACTGCTCTCCGGGATGACTTACAGTAAAATAATAATGATAATTGACATCTTGGAAGATTTTCTTCAGATCTATTTGAGAAACACGGTGAAAACTACATGCTCATGAGACAGGACAAAGGAGCATATGGTAATATGAACAGAGTAGGAAATGAAGAGTGGATTCTCCTGAAGAGAAGTCTAGCAAGGAGCGGGCGGTTCATGTCTGTAATCCCATCCACTCAAGAATCTGAGCTCTCAGAATCGTGGTTTGAAACTAATTTGGGCTGAAAAGTCAATGAGACTGATATGTCCAATAAATCCAAAAAAAAAAAAAAAAGTTGGAAACAGAGTGTGGGTCAAATGATAAGAGTACTAGACTTAGAGAAAAAGCTAATAGACAGAGCCCAGGCCCTGAGTTCAAGCCTAAGTACTGGCACACACACACACACACACACACACACACAATCAAATCACACACCCACTTGCATGCTTGTGGGAGGAAGAAAAAGAGAGGGAGGAAAAGGGAGAAAAATAAAAGGAGAAAGAAAACACAAAGAGAAAGAAAGGAAAGGAAGAAAAGAAGGGAAGAAGGAAAGAAAGAAAGGAAGAATAGAAAGAAAGAAAGAAGGAAGGAAGGAAGGAAGGAAGGAAGGAAGGAAAGAAGGAAGGAAGGAAGGAAGGAAGGAAGGAAGGAAGGAAGGAAGGAGGAGAGAAAGAGTGAAAAGGATAGAGAAAGAAAGGAATGGAAGGAAAGAAGAAGAAAGAAAGAAACAGGGGAAGAAAGAGAAAGAAAGGAAGGAAAAAAGAAGAGAAAATATAATAAAAGGAAAGTCCAGAGCCTCTTCCTTGTAGCCTTCCCTTTTCAATCCTCTAAGTTTCTCCTCATTGACAATAGCTATGCCCAGGGGACATTGTTGGGGGGGGGCAGTTAATGCCTTTCCAAGGGCTTTAGTAAAAGCACAACCTTGAAGGACTGATTACCCAGTCGTTTGCCAAAAGGGAGAGCTACAGAACCTTCAGCATTTTGAATTGCAACTGTTTTTTGTCATCGTAAAGAAAAAGCTAATCATTTTTTCCCCAGCAAACCTCCACCCGCCCCCCCCCCCCCCCCCCCCCCCCCCCCCGTCTCCTGCACAGACTATTACGAAATTGCTAAAGACCACACACTAGGCTTTCTCTGTTTTCACAGTTTTTAAAACCTTCATCAAAGGGCAAAAGGAGACTGGGTAGAGGATTTCTTTCCAGCACAGGCTCTGAAGTAAAATTCCTTTGGTAGAATGCTATTCTCTTCTGGCTACTTTCCATAAGTTCCATCTTCTTATTAAGTGTTTATCATCTTGCTTTAAAAAAAATGGAGACAAAAAAGAAAATCTCAGAATGTGTCCAAGTGGGAAAGTGCCATATAGCCTTTTGACTCACGCTATCGAATATTCTGAAAATGAATTTCAAGACCAAAAATTTAGCTCATAATATAAAAGTTCAAATTGATGATAACATTTATCTCCATGTTAATAAGGAATTTGCAAATAAAGATGATGGCCCAGGTCTTTGAAGATTGTATAATCATGAATCAATCCAGCTACATATTACTGATACGAAGCAGTTGGTTTTTAGCAGCATTGGCCTGGTAGAAGATGTTTCTTTATTTTTTTTTCTTAATGTGAAGTTATGTGGAGAGAATTTTGAAATACACACCATCTGAGTCACAGACACTGGCTTTGAGGCAAGGAATTCAGCACAAACATTTTTTAGCGGTACATCAATGATGTAAAGTTTGTTTTCCAGAGAGAATAAAATGAATGCCTCACTTCCAAAATCAACCTGACCCATCAGGCAAGGAAGAAAACATCACTGGACACAAAGTTAAAAAAGGTCATCAGAAACACCCATCAGTGCATGACATCTAGCCCTGATCCTAGATTGTGTGCCTTCTGAGTGCTACGTTGCCAGAATACAACTCTATCTTCTTCTCTTTTGTACAAAACCAGGTGGTTTCATCCAATTCCCGAAAGCCTCTGGATGGGAGGGTCCACCTTCTTGTCATTTCTTACAACATTTAAAAAAAATAATCACCATTACAACTACCACTTCCCCTTAATTCTAACATGATAGTATGCGGTTCAGACTTTCCTCCTATGCACACTTGGACTAATAAATCTGACTTATCCTTTGAGTTTCTGCTTATCTTCCTATTTATGTTTTAATAATTCAGAAAACTCAGTGCTTATAAGAAAGATTGGCTCTGTGTGTGTGTGTGTGTGTGTGTGTGTGTGTGTGTGTGTGTGTGTGTGTGTGTGTGTATGTGTGTGTGCCAATCCTGAGGCTTGACCTCAGGACCCAGGTACTATCCTTGAGCTGTTTTTGCTCAAAGCTAGCACTTCTACCACTTGAGCCACAGATCCACTTTTGGCTTTTTGATATTTACTTGGATACAGGAACCTCACAAACTTTCTTGTCTGGGATGGCTTTGAACTTCTATTCTCAGATCTCAGCCTCTTGAGGAGCTAGGATTACAGATATAGGCACTTGTGCCCAGCTAAGAATAGCATGTTTTAGAGCTTCAGATGTATTCCTACTATGTGAAATTTCTATCTTCCATCTACCTTCCAAACCTTATTTCTTCCAGATTTATCTTCTTATGAAACTAACTGTGTTTCTCTGTCCTCTCCTCTCATGTTACACTTCTCTGTTTTTAAATCCTTTCTACACATGATTACTGCAATTCAGGATTTATTCTCAGCTGTGTGTGTTTGTGTGTGTGCGCATGTGTATGGGCTTGAACTCAAGGCCTTGTCTTTCACTTGGCTTCTTTGTTCAAGGCTGACATTGTACTCCTTGAGCCACACCTCCACTTCTGGCATTTTGCTGATTAGTCAGAGATAAGAACCTCTCAAATTCATCTGCCCAGGATGGCTTTGAACCTGGATCCCTAGATCTTAGCTCCCTGAGAAGCTAGGATTTCAGGTGTTAGCCACTAATGCCTGGCACCAACTTGTTTTATTTGTTCACTCTTTTGTTCCATTTGTGTACTTTGGTCTTCCAAATAAGCGTGTCCGCCTGTCTGGAGACAGTATTATTCTTCTGTGACACTCCCTAGAATGCCTGGCCATAAAAGATCTCTCAATAAGTAGTGATGGGTGGATAGAAACAAGTCTTTCACTTGATGGACATGTTTCACAATGAGTTCAGAGCAAGCTCTAAAGTCTTCTATCATTGATTTCTTCTCCAAATGTGTGGATTATAACATGGTTAACTACAGACATGTTTTGATGATGGCTAACACAATACCGTAGATGTCCAACTTATTTCCAAATCATTGCCTCAATTCTTACTGAGTAAGTCAACTCCCAGAAGTGAGTAGTGTCAAGCTGATAGTTCCTCAGCTGTGAGCAGAAAATAGATTCTGCATATTTAACACCATCAGTCTCATTTTTCTATGAACCTTCATCCTTCTTCTCTTGTAAAAATTTACATGGCAACCCAGACTACTTCAGCCTCTGATGCTGTATATTTCCTTCATTTTTTTCCTCCCTTTCCTTTCCTCTCCTTTATTTCCTCCCTTTCCTTCCTTCCTTCCTTCCTCCCTCCTTTATTCCTTCCTTCCTTTCTTCCTTCCTTCCTTCCTTCCTCCTTCCCTCTCTCCCTCCCTCCCTTCCTCCCTTCTTCCCTTCTTCCCTCCCTTGCTCCCTTCCTCCATTCCTTTCTTCCTTTCTTTCTTTGCTTTTTTGGTGCTATTCCTGTGACTTGAACTCAGGCCTGTCCCTGAGCTTTCTTGTTCAAAGCAATGCTCCACTACTTGGGCCATAGCTCTACTTCTGACTTTTCTTGGGTGATTAATTGGAGAAAGAGTCTCATGGACTTTTCTGCCCAGGCTGGCTTCAAATTGTGATCCTTAGATCTTAGCTTCCTGAGTAGCTAGGATTATATGCATGAGCCAGTCATGTGGCATGCTGCATATTTTCAATATAGCAGCCTTCTCTGTCCTGGCCAGAAGGCTCTACTTCTGTCCACTTAAGTCATAGGAAGAGTAAAATAAGAGAATACATACTCTTTCACTGGATATCTATTCTTATTACTTTGGCCAACACTCCATGGGCCAGTACCAAGACCCCATGACCACAGTAGAGTATAATCAAAACCAGCTAGTGAAGTTTCATTGGGTTCCACTGGGATTTTTAATACTGTAGTCAGAATGAAGTCCCAATATCAGGAATCAATTAGCTGTCTTTGCGGTACATAGAAGTTGACTGATAAAATATCTTTCACTCTCCTCAAAAGGGCCTTTGCCATCAGGCACTGATGGCTCACATCTGTAATCATAACTACTCAGGAATCTGAAATCTGAGGATTGAGATTCCAAGCTAGGCTAGGCAGGAAAACTTGTGAGACTTATCTCCAATGAACCACCAAAGAGCTGGATGTGGAGCTGTGGCTCAAGTGATAAAGCACTAGCATTGGGAACAAAAGCTCAGGGACAGTGTCCAGGGACTGAGTTCAAGCCCCAGGATCAGCACCAAAAGAAAAAAAAAAGAGGGGGAGGGTTCTATTTAGCCACTGGGGAAATACACATCCCCTGAGTGTTACATAGAGTGGCGATGTGTTCTAAGAGTTTGAAGAAAGCTTTAAAGGCCCTCTTTCATTAATTTCTTCCCCAAATGTGTAGACTCTACACATTTGGAAATGCACACTAGGGATGTGCTCAATATCCAAATGTGTATGTGGTTTTTTTTAAGCAAGTGAACTCCATACCAGATATTAGACTAGTAAACAAAAGGAAGAGAGAAAAGTGTACTCGCTACACCGAGGGATATACTGTAGTGCAAAGGAAAGTCCTGGGAATGTGGAGCAAGAAAAACTAGAGTTTGTATGGAACATGAATGAGATGGTCTGACCAGTCAGTGGTGGACATGACTTACCTTACCTGAGGGCAAGTGAGAGGGAGGAAAGAGAAATCCTCATCATGGAAGAGAAGGGACGCATTCCTCTCAATGAATGACTGGGAAGGAATTGTCCAGGAAGGTGAGGATAGAGGAACAGTGAGGAAGCAAATAGGGAGATACTGGAGATAAAGTTGTAGACCAAATGAAGCCCCATTCTGGATGTGAAAAACAATCCTTTTTGAGAACTGTTGGTTTTCAGAAACTCTGGTCCATAACAGTTCTTCTAATTTCTTAATAGTAAACATCTCTTCTTGCTCACAGAGTGTTACAAAGCCACCACCTCACTCTCCCTGAAGAGAGCAGACTGATCTGACTCAAAGGGAGAAACAGAGTAAAGGTGACATTTGCATTATAGCAGTAAATCAATAACACGAGTAAGTGCATTTCAACATTTAATACCACACCTACATCCACCAAAATCATCAACGATTACTAAATACATCATTTCTATATTCAAAACTGGAATGTATCTGCCCAAGATAATAATTCAACCCATTCCTTTTTCTCTTCCTTCCAGTTGACTTCCTTCTTTCCTTCCTTCCTTTCTCTTTCTTTTCTTCTTTTCCTCTCTCCATTCTTCTTTCTTTTTTCTTCCTCTTTCCCTCCTTTCATTTCTCCCTTACTCCCTCCCTTCCTTCTATATTTTTCCTTCTTTCTCTCCCTCCTTCCTTCTTTCCTTCCTATATTCCTTTACTCACCTGTTTTTTGTGCATCCCTTCCCTCCTCCATTCCTTTCTCTTCCTTTTCTGCCTCCTTCCAGCCTTTCTTTCCAACTTTCTTCTCTCCCTTTCTTCCTTCTTTTCTCTTTCCCTCCTGTTCTCCTTTTCTCCTCTTCTCTCATCCCTTCCTCCCTTCTTTCTTTCTTCCTTTCCTTCTTTCCTTCCTTTGTCCCTCACTTATTTCCAAAATACTTCATGAGCATCTATAATATGGTAGTTGTTGCGTTCAGCCTGGAAGCTATAAAAAAGAAAAAGGAAAGACCTTATCTTTATCTTTTGGACTAACAGCTAATAGTGAGCTCAAGGTAATCAATGGTTTGGATTCCCCAATATTTGTGTTTTTGAAAACAGAAACAGAAAAGCACATAGGTGAAATAATTATTACTTGATACATTTCTAATCTAGACCCAAAAGAGGATTAAAAAAAAACTTGTAAAAATGTGGGAAAATGTTGATGAAAGTGTTAGAAACTATTGTGACTTCCAAGGGGGCTTGTCAAAGGTCTCCCTCCCGGTTTAGGATCAGGACTAGGAAGGATCTGCTTCCTGGGTATCTTCTGTGAGCCTAGGTCACCCCAAAGCTGACTACACAACTTATAGAAAGATGGGGGGACATCTGCACTCACTAGCAGCCGAGTCTTCCATCAGAACAGGTATCACATCTATGTTCATGTCAGGTCAGCACATTGTTACAGCTCAGAAGGTTCTAGAAATGTTTTTTAAATTATCCTCATTTCATTTACAATGAAAGAGGCACATCTCTGACAAACAAGTCACTCAGTGAAACCACATGGGGACAGAAAACAGGAGTAATTTAAGAACTCAGAAAGTCACTACTTTAGTTGGAATAGGACCAGAGAACAGGGATTAACGCCCCCAACGCCCTGAGGTAAAATGCCGAGGGCTATTTGATAACCAAATGGCATAGGGTGTTGGGTACCTGACTACCAGAGGAGCTGAACACTACAACATTCTCTGAAATAAAACTACAAATAAATTACTGTCATTACCTGTGAATAATGTGAGTGATTTTGGCAGTTAACTCCCAAGCTATTTAGATAGAGTCCATTTTGAGGCAAATGCAAGCATTTCATCACCACATATTCAACATTAAGTACAACCTAAACACAAGAGAAAAACCACGTAAGCATAGGAAAAGCCATTTCCTTCCATCCAGATTATCTTCCAGTTAAACCAAGTTGACCAAGAAGAAAAAGTACAAATGAAAAACGACACATTGGGAAAATATGATTTAGTACATAGTGTGCTGATTAGGAATAGATATGAATGAATAGCCAAGAATTTGAAGAGGCTCTTTGCCTTTAGGTACATTACTACTTCTGAATCTCTAAAGCTAAAGTTACTTGGGATTTCTCTAAAAGTGGGTGAAAAACTAAATGCTGGCCAAGTGCTAGTGGCTCACATCTGTAACTCTAGCTACTCAGGAGGCTGAGATCTTGAGGACCACAGTTTGAAGCCAGAGCAGGTAGGAAAGTCTGTGAGACCCTTATTTCCAATAAACTACTTAGAAAAAACTGAAGTGGCACTGTGCTCAAGTGGTAGAGTGCTAGCCTTGAGCTGAAGAGCTGAAGGACAGCGCCCAGGCCCAGAGGTCAGGCCCCACAACCGGACCCCCAAAAAAAAAATTCTCAGTGAAATACTTGTAACATGAATCCCATAACACATTAACCAGATCATGTGACCATGAGCAAGTGGGTTCATCCCAGGGATTCAAGAATGATTCAACATATACAAATTTATTTCATATGGCACATAAATGTTATCAAGAACCAAACTCTCATGCTCATGTCAATAGAGCAGAAAAATCCTTTAGCAAAATTTGCCATCCTTTCATAATAAGGTCTCTGAAAAAAAAAATTAGAATTAGAAGGAAAGTTCCTCAACATAATGAAGGCTACATACTACAAACCTATAACCAACACCAAAACGAAACAGTGAAAAATCAAGAGTATTTACTCTCTCCATTCTTACTCAATATACTGCTAGAATTACTAGTCAGAGCAATAAGGCAAGAGAAAGATATTTTTAAAAATTCAAAGAGGAAAGGAAGAATTAAAGTTATTCCTACTTGTAGATGATATGACTTTATACATAAATATTTTTTTAAAATCTACTAAAATCCTACTAGATATAATAAAGACTCTTAGCAAAGTAGGAAGATATGAAAAACATATATAAAATTAAGGTATTTTTCTGTACACTATCTATGAACAAACTGGGAAAGAAATCAGAAAAACAATTCCATTCAAAAAATACCTAGAAATGAATTTACTTAAGGAAGTGAAAGACCATTATAAGAAAAACTATAAATTACTGCAGAAAGAAATCAAAGAAACTTGAAGATGAAAAGGCTTGTCATGCTGATGGATTGATTGACAGAATTACTATTATGAAAATGACTGTACTACCAAAAGCAACTTATATATTTAGTGAAATCCCCATCATAATCCCAAGGACATTCTTTACAGAGGTAAAAAAAATTAATCTTAGGGTTCACATGAAAACAAAATAGATTTTGATTTGCCAAAGCAATCCTGAGCAAAAACAGCAATACTAGAAGTTATCAAAATATCTGACTTCAACTTACAGTACAGAGCCATAGTAACAAAAATAGCATTGATTTGGCACAAAACCAAACATGAAGACCAATTGAAATAAGCCCACATGGTTATAGCCAGCAGATTTTTTACAAAGGTGCTAAAATGCACATTGGAGAAAAGATAGATTCTTCAAAAGATGGCCCTTGGAAAACTGAATATCCATATAGAAGGTTGAAACTAGATCCTGTCCTTTGTCCTGTATTAAAATCAATTCAAAGTGGACCAATAACCTGAATGGAAGACCTGAAACCTTTATACTAATGCAAACATAGGGAAAGCACTGGAACATATAAACATAAGCAATACATTACTGATAGAAGTCTAAATGTTCAGGAAATAAGAGCAAGGACTGACAACCAGGATTGTATCAAACTAAAGTTTCTGCACAACAAAGCAAACAGTCACCAGAATGAAGAGTCAGGCTACAGGAAGGGAGAACTTCTTTGCCAGCAATACATTGAATTAATAACAAGAATATATAGCGAGTTCAAATAACTCCTAAGCATCAACAACCCAACTACTAAATGGGCAGATGAAGAACAACAAATTGCCAATAAAAACATGAAGAAATTATCAGTGTCCATAGCCATAAATGGAATAAAAATTGAAACAACACTGAGGTTTGCTATCACCAGGAACACAAACAACTAATCCTGGGAAGGATATTAGAAAAAGGAACCATCATAAGCTGTTAGTGTGACCACTATGGCAAACAGTATGGAGATTCCCAGGAAACTAAAATTGGAACCACCATACAGTCCCAGGACACCACTCTTGGACACACAACTGAAAGAACATAAATCAGGCTACACTAAAGATATTTTCAAACCCGTTTATTACAACACTATTCCTAATTGCCAAGCTATAGAAGAAGCCCAGATGCCCTACAACTGATAAATAGATAAAGAAAATGTGGCATATAATTTGATATATATATACCAAATTGTGTGTATATATATACATATATATGTATATATATACATATATATATACAATATAACCATATTGTGTGTGTGTGTGTATATATAAATATATATACACACACACACACAATGGAGTATATTATATAGCTATAAAGAAAAATAAAATTATGTCACTTGCACAAGAATATATATAAATACAGATACAGATATAGACATTTGTGGGACTGTTTAGGCAATATGGAGAACAGACGGGAGGAAAGAATAAGGGAACATTTATGAAATGCCATATACTAAAAAAAAAAAAAAGAGTGACAGAAAGGGATAACAAGTTCTGTGGGAGTAGGTTACAGTGGGAAGGAAAAGATGAAACAAAATGGCGAAAGAAGATGAATATGGTCAAAATATCATATATGTATATATGATATGATATATCATATATATGTATTTATGAAAATAGAACATTTCAAAATGTTTGTAAGAATGAGGGAAGAGAAATGAGAGAGCGACAGAATGGGTGAATTTGATCAGAAGATTTTATATGTATATACAGAAAAATCGCAAGTTAATCCCTTTGTATATATGCTGATTAGGAAATAGCCTATACAAAGTAGGGTTTGTTCCTTCAGGATGTAGAGACCTGATACAAAGGCAGCAAATTCAAATTAATTATGTTAGAGATGTCACAGGGTATTGGTGCGTTGTATAGGAATGAAGACATTAGCTCAAAAGGTACTTGGCAAGTCAAAGTTTACTTCTGTGCAGAAGGGTTCATGAGTACATAAAAAAGGTGTAAAGCAGAATACACACACACACAATGGGAGCTATACTGGAGCCTTGTATCCTGGTGTGGGGAGCTCTGCCCCCTTACCTGGATTGGTCAGGCTCAGGGTTGATAGTCTTTCATGATTGGCTAATACCCAACACTTAAACGAAATGGGTGGCAAGTATTAGCGAGCTTGTAGCAAAGGATGCTGATGGGAGGAGTCTGGATAAGTCTCAAAGGCTTTACATCTTGGCAAGCAAGTTTTACAGACAAAGAGAGGAAGGGCTTAGTAAGACAAGAATCCAGAAAAAGAACCTGGAACAGGGCAAGTAAAAACTAGTAAGAACTAAAGAATGCAATACACTTTGATAGAAAAGACTATTTCCTACAATTATGAAAGTCATCCACAAGACTTCGCAAACAGGAAATGCTAAGAAGAAATCAACACAAGCGGAAATTGTTACAGCTTGAATAGGAAATGTCCTCATAGGGTAATGTGGTGAACACTTGCCTAGTCCCAGCTGGTTGTTGCTCTATTGTGAGAGGCTATGGAAATTTTAGGAGGTAGGCTCTAGCTAGAGAAAGCAGATCTGAAGGCAGATCATTGGAGGTGTCTTAGCTCTGACCTACTTCCTGTCTCCCATGAGATGAAGAAGTTTCCTCTTCTATCTGCTCCACTGCCATGATGGTCTACCAGGGCACAAGAAACCCAGCAACCACGGACTGAGCCTTCTGAAACCATGAGCCCAATAAACCCTTCCCCCTTCGAGTTGTTTCTGTTGGGTACTCTGGTCATAACTACACAAAACTTAGCTAACACTTTGACATTGTTGTTATGTTTGAAAAGCTACCTGATACATATTGTTTCCTGGAAGAGATCAATAAAAATTATTTTCATGGAAAAGATTGTTCCAGTAAAAATTGATGATAAAGACATGGTATGGAGATGTGCATTGTCCCTTGCACAATGCAATGCCTTCCTCCATGTTATCTGACTTAGAGCTTTATAGTCCATTTCCCAGTGAGTGCTATTAATTGAGATGCTATCTTCTGGTGCATCTTCAGTTGCAGTTACTTTCAAATTTACTCTTAGTACAATCTTCCCCCACAGAAACCAGGAGCCTTCAAATAGTCCTGGGGTGAGGGGAGTCCTCATTACAAAATTTTATAGATTGAAGCAGCATCCTTACTTCCTACATGCTCATTATCCATGTGGAAATGGGTGGGCTTTAAGAGATTCTTAGTCTCTAGAAAGTACGAGAAAATGAAGGCAGAGATGAGAGAGAGGTACTTTTGTTGAAGTGGTAAAGATTTCTTTGGCATCCCTCCAATCAGAGTTAGAATTGCAAAACCTGTTGGCTACCAGATTAAAATATAAAATAAACGTTTCTGACAGACTCCAAATGTTAGGGCAATTCCATAGAGAATATGAGAACTATAGAAGGATTCCAAAAGTCAAAGAAATCCAATAACCAGGTGGAAAGCTCCTCCAAGCCTTTGAAGAAGTTGCTGGAGGAAGGCAGGGGAGGAATAAAGGGAGAGAGGACATTCCTCCCTTCCTCTTTTCATATAAACAGTTACAATGGTATTGTGAACCCAGCACAGCTGTGTTCCCATCAGTGGGTCAAAGTGTGAGCTAGTGACATTGAGAAGTCTGTCAAGCACTGGAGAGCAAAGGTGACAATTAGAAAGCATGTTGTGAGTAGCTGTTGAAACATACACACAGTATTTCCAAAAGTACAATTTAGAGGAGATGACTGTGGGTTATAGCCTAGATCTGGAAAGCTGTTTGAATTGGGGGCAGGGATTCACTTTTGCCTGAAGTGATTCTCCAACTGAAGATTTATTCCTTTATAACCATGACATTTGGTAAAACAAAAGATCTCATTGTTGCTCCTTTTGTCTGTGAATTCTTATTTAATTCACATAGCACACTGGAGTTTCTGTCTGTCTCTCTGTCTCTCTCTCTCTTTCCCTCTCTGACCCTCTCTGTCTCTCTCTCTGTCTCTCTCTCTGTGTCTGTCTCTGTCTGTCTCTCTGTCTCTCTCTGTCTCTCTGTATCTCTTTATCTCTCTCTCTCTCTCTCTCTCTTTCTTTCTCTCTGTCTTTCTCATTTCCAGCAGAGAATTCTATGGCATCTTCATCATTGTCAGCCAAATGTTTTTAAGCCTACCTTGCTAGGACAGGTATATTTTATCTGAAATGCCATTGATAGATTTAATTATGTTCAACTTTCTCCCCCATCTCCCCTTTAAAAAAAGCAGTCCCATTGGCACAGTAAAATATATTGAGTTTGATGTGTTTGGCTGCAAAAACTTTCATTTGGCCAAGGCTACAGAGTCTGAAGTCTCCAAGTGTAAATTATAATGTTATTTGAGATGAAGTAGAGAGTCATTTGTGGTGCTCAGGCCTGACACATGATGTAATCTTGCACTCCATCTGCAGGTGTGATATTGGATTCTGCTCGGACAGGCACCTGGTATCAATGCTTAGTCTGGCATTGTTTCAACACAGTCAATCATGGCTGAAGATAACTAAAATAAAATAAAACCCAGCTTCAGCAGTTTTTTTTTCCTTCAGAAGAATGAAGAGCAACAATTACCACTGAACTCATGGTGTCTGATTACTCTCTTCCTCTGAATAGCACCAAATTCCTTTTTTTTTTTCCCCTGTACTAATCCCAGGGCCTGGGCAATGTCCCTGAACTGTCCAGCACTTGAGCCACAGCTCCACTTCAGGCTTTTTGGTAGTTAATTAGAGATAAGAGACTCACAGACCTACCTGCCCAGGCTGGCTTTGAACCATAATCCTTAGATCTCAGCCGCCTGAGAGTAGCTAGGATTACAAGCATGAGTTACTGGCAACCAGCCAAATTCTTGTTATTTAAAGTCACACTCTTGGTGCTCTGAACAGACAGAAATAAAATTACAGCTCATGAATAATAAACACAATCATAGTAAATTGATTCTTAGAAATGAAAATGACACAGATATTGATGAATTATCCTTTGAATACAGATGATGGCTATATCCTGAGCCATCGATTTTTCTTTCTCTTCCTAATATTCATCATGCTAGTGATTACTTATAGGAGGCCTGTTTTCACTTTTGGCCTATAAGCCAAGTGAGAAAAAAGGACCTAAAAGACTTTGTGAAACAAAGGGCTCAGTGCCTCCTGGCTGAATGAACTGCTAAATTCACATGTTTTTCTTTCTGGTCACGGAAGGAGCTTACAAACCAAGCAGCTACATGTGCTGTTCAGAGTAGAGATGCTCATCAAGGTGTAGATAAATCCACCATCTTGTCTAGAAACTGAATCTACACTCTTAACCCCACCTCGATGCCTGCCCCAATGCAAAGGTATTCTCAAAGTGCCTCACTATGACCAGGTGGGACATCAGGTCAGAGATGACCTCTGAGATATTTATAGAGAAATACAGTTTTCCAGAGTGATATCTAATAACCTGGAAATCTTTAGATATTTGGGTGATTTATACAACTGGTATTTTAGATGTTTTGTGAGAATCAGATTGAAGACTTTGATTGATATTAATCCAGACATAGGGTATATCTGCAGAAACAGACAAGACATAGATCAACTGGGACATAAGACTTTGATAAAAGAAAGAAGTCAGGGAATGAACATCCTATACAAACCATTCAAGGAAGATGAAAATATTCCTTTATTCATTTAATGCCCCAAGCAACAGAAGGAAACAAGGTGTGACTCCAAGATCGATCAGGGGTCCAGTTTCTCATGATGTCTTTCAATACTTAGAACACACCAGTAGGCCAAAGAGGATTCTGAGTCTCCTCTCAATTAGGAAGCACACTCAGCCTAGGTGAGGAAAGGATGGCTGACCTCTATATTGTGTTTCCTCCTCCACATCAGGTTGCTTCTCCTGTAGGTTCAAAGTCATGCAGCTTGCTACAAAGTCCTGTCTTCTCAGGAGGGCTAACAATGTTAACAATGTTAAATGTGACACTGTATGTCCCTGTACTTTGTTCCTTTTTTCCCCTCTACCATTCCCTATGGAGATGATCCATGCTTCTGGAGCCAATCAGCTCAGAAGAAGCTAAGATTTTCCAAACCTTCACATTTTTGAAGATCAAAGCTGGCATCTCACCCATTCTAGTAGTTCACATCCCAGTAGAAAATAAAAATGTCCGGGTCTTATCTTTGAAGAGGATAGTGTTATAGCAGGTTTCAGTCAGGAGATTCACTATCATCATGCATGGAATACAACCCCTACATAGTTGTAGCTTTGCTGTAAACTTACAGAAGTGCTGATGAATTGTACACATCTTAATCCCTTTTTTTTTAACATTAGGGAAGTGTCATTCTTGCCTATATTTGAATACATAATATGTTACTTAGAAAATTCGACCGTAGAAAAGTTTGACATTTTTGTGCTAGTAGTGGGACTTAAACTTGGGGCTCCACACTCTTCCTTAGCTTTTTCATTCAAGGTTTGGTGCTCTACCACTTGAGTCACGTCTCCACTTCTAGCTTTTTAATGGTTAATTGGGAATAAGAGTCTCCCAGATTTTCCTCCTGGAGGTGACTTTGAATCACAATCCTCAGACCTCAGCCTCCTGAGTAGCTAGGAACACAGGCATGAGCCACCAGTACCCAGGTCAAAGTAATTTTTGAGAAATTATTTCAAAGTGTGTGTGTGTGTGTGTGTGTGTGTGTGTGTGTGTGAGTACTAGAGTTTGAACTCAGGGTCTCACAATCTTGCTTAGCCTTTTCATTCAAGACTAGTAGTCTACCACTTGAGCCACAGCTCTACTTCTGGATTTTGCTGGTTAATTGGAGATAAGAATCTCGCAGACTTTCCCACCTGTGCTGGCTTCAAACTGAGATCCTCATATCTCAGCCTATTCTCTATCCATAGAGAATGTTCTTTATTTATTCACTTCAGTCAAAACATTGTGATGTTCGTAATTCCATATGATAAAAAATAAACTATTGCCAATTAAAATGGAGGCAAACAGGAGGGAGAAAAGAATTTCTGTTTCTTTCTCCTAAAGAGAAACATAGGAAGATTCAAGATGCTTACATGTTTTGGACCACATATTTGTTGATGTCCATGAGGTTGAGCTACCCTATTGTACTTACAACCACTGGAAACCAGGGCCAAGTTAAAGAGTCAGGTGAAGAAGTAGAGGTCACAGACATGGTGGCATCCATCTATAATATCAGCTGTTCAGAGGCAGAGATGAGAAGATCACAATTCAAAGCCAGCTGAGAGAAAAAGTTAGCAATATGCTAACTGAAAAACAAATTAAAAGGTGAACAAATGCAGTAGTGATACTTGAACACTATGTTGAAAATGAATTATACAACTTGTGGGTGAGGACTGGAGGGAAAACTTGGAGAGAGCAAGGGAAGCGGTGACACTGTTCAACAAAAAATGTATTCTTAGCCTGGCACCAGTGGCTCTCACCTGTAATCCTAGCTACTCAGGAGATGGAGATCTGAGGATTGTGGTTTGAAGCCAGCCCAGACTCTCTTATCTCTAATAAACTACTCACAAAAAGCCAGAAGTGGTGTTGTGGCTCAAATGGTAGAGTGTTAACTTTGAGTACAAGCCCAAAGCCCCAAGACTGGAGAAAGAAAGAAAGAAAGAAAGAAAGAAAGAAAGAAAGAAAGAAAGAAAGAAAGAAAGAAAGAAAGAAAGAAAGAAAGAAAGAAAGAAAGAAAGAAAGAAAGAAAGAAAGAAAGAAAGGAAGAAAGGAGGGAGGGAGGGAGGGAGGGAGGGAGGGAGGAAGGAAGGAAGGTAGGAAGGAAAGGAAGGAAGGAAGGAAGAAACAAAGGGGGAGAGAGGGAGAGAGGGAGAGAAAGAGAGAGAGGAAAGAAGGAGGGAGGGAGGGAAGGAAGGAAGGAAGAAAGGAAAGGAGGAACTGTGTATCTGAATTATGTAACTATAGCTCCTCTTTATATTACTTTTACAATAACAACAAATAAATGGGGGGGAACTAAAGCAAATAGGGCTGAGAGCATGATTCAGTTGGTAGCATTCTTGGCTAGCAAGCATGAAGCCTTGTGATCAAACTCCAGTGCCACCAAATAATTCAAGCAAGCAAGGGGTTAATTAAATCTGAGTAGATCAATCATTTTCAAAAGACATTCAAATGATAAAAGTTGAAATAAAAGGTAGATAAGGGCCATAAAAAAAAAGACCTGAAAGATTTCAGAAAATTCACAGTTATCCAAAATTTCCCCCTGGAAATAAAAGGGAAAGAAGGAAGGAAGGCAGGGAGGAATGGAGGGAGAAATAAAGGGACGGAGGGAGGGAGGGATAAATATACAAGACAATAGAGTTTTAAGTATATAAGCAAACCTCTTATCCTTTTGATTATTGAAAAGGATAAAGAACAGAATGATTTAACCAATAATTGTGTGAGAGATTAAAGCAAGATTTATAAGGAATATGTAATAACTGGCTAAGGAAAATGATATAAATATTCACCTTAATGAACATCCATTTAGCTTAAGGGTATATTTGGAACATATTGCATTTAAATTTCCAAAGATTTCTGACAAGTTTTACAGAATATTCCTGCAAACAAGATGATTTAAAACTGGCCTGATACTGTGTGTCAGTGGCTCATACCTGTAATCCTTGCTACTCAGGAGGCTGAGATCTGATTACCACAGTTCCAAGGCGGCCTGGCAGGAAAGCCTGTGAGACTTTTATCTCCAACTAACCAGCAAAAAGCTGAAAATGAAGCTGTGGCTCAAGTGGTGGAGCACTAGGCTTGCACACAAAAGCTTAGGTACAGCATCCAGGCTCTCAGTTCTAATCCCAGGACTGGCACAAAACAAACAAACAAAAAATCTGGCCTGATTATATCTAATTTGTCATACACTCCATTATATAATGACCTGCTCTGAAAAACAGCCCTGGATTTTCAATGGTTAGATGTAATTGATTCCTGGCTCCTGACCTTTCCCTTTATTCTCTCCTCTAGGTCTTCGTCTCCTCTCCAAGGTCAGTGAATAAGAGAGGCAGACGGAAAAAAAAAGAATGAACATGCTTTGTCAATGAGGAGGTGGTTCAGGGAAGGATGATAAAAGGAGAGGAAGGATGGGTGAATATAGTCATGATATTCAATGTACCTATGTGAAAATGAAGCAGGTAACTTGAGGGGATGGCTGGGGTTGGGAAAAATGGGGAAAAACAATAGGAGTGACATTGATCAAGATGCACTGTATTCATAAACTGATTTGTGGAGTTGAAACCTTTTGGTATAACTACATCAAGAAAAAAATTAAGACAAAATTAAGCAGGTTGCCAATGGCTCATGCCTGTAATCTAGCTACCCAGGAGGCTGATATTTAAGGATCATGATAGAGTGCTATCCTTGAACAAAAAAGGCTCAGGGACAGGCACTCAGGCTCTGAGTTCAATCCCAAGGACTGGCACACACAGACACAAAAAGACTATGAGTTAGTTTTTGTAGGGAATTACATTGTTTGAATTCTCCCCTCCAAATACCATACTTCAATTAATGCATTTGTGCACATTGGCATAGCACCCTATTGTGTTTACTTGTACATTTGTAAATAAGTTCTAGCTTCCAGAGAGAAAACATGCATCCTTTGTCTGAATCTGACTTACTTCACTTAATATAATTTTTCCAAGTTCATCCATTTTGTTGCAAATGAAGTAATATCCTTCTTTCTACTGGGTGAGTAAAATTTGATTGTGTATATATACCACAATTTCTTGATCCATTTATCCACTGGCACTTGAAAGGTGGAAGGAGGAGGGATATCAAGGGGAGCAGGTAGAAGAGAAGAAGGAGGATAGAATGCAATCATAATATTCAACGTATGTCATATAAAATTAAAAGCTATTGAGGGGAAGGTTTACGTTGGGAGGGTTGAGGGAGAAAGATTAAAAGGGTGACAGTGACCAATACATGCTTTGTATTCATAAACTGATTTGTGGAATGGTAACTCCTTTGTACAACTACTTAAAGATAACTAAAACATACTTTTTTAAAATGTTAATAAAGTCAAATTATTTCATGGCTGTGATTTGTATTTAGAATATTTCACTAGATCAAAAGAAAGCATAATTTTCTTAAAGGCAAAGAATGAGAAGCTTTTGTCCATCGCACCTAGATGTGGCTCACATCATGACTCCCTTCAGTCACACACTAGAAGTCAGTTCAGAATCAAAGGAGACTGGGGAATGAAGTCCAGCAGGAGGCCAAAGTAGAACAGTACATATCAATAACTGCAATGTTCATAGTTTCTACTGCAATAAAGATACAGTAATTGTTATATCTACAGTGTTTTGAACAATAAATATTCCATTAGATATGACTTAGCCTTGCTATGTTCAGTATCTTAATAAATAGCCTAATTGGAAGCATAAAAGAAAGGTTTGCTAATTTCCAGGCAACATACAACTTGGAGAGAGTAGGTGGATGCCCACTTTTGCTCTTCAGATTGTAGCTTGCCAAGCCCTGGGTTAAATAATAGGATCACAATTTATGGCAAATGGCATGATGGATCCCAAAGAAACAAGTTGATATTAAGCTTGGTAGCAGCACTTGGGCTGGCTTTCTAGGTTCAAAGAGGAAGTCAGTGACAGGTTGGGGACTTTTTTGTATCAGCATTGGGGCTTGAACTCAGAGCCTGAGAGCTGTCCTTTAAGCTTTTTTCTCTCAAGGCTGGCACTCTACTACTTAAGCCACACCTCTACCTCTGGGTTTTTAGTAGTCAGTTATAGATAAGAGTCTCCTTGACTTTCCTACAGAGCCTGGCTTGGAACCCTGATCCTCAGATCTCAACCTCCTGAGAAGCTAGGATTACAGATGTGAGCCACCTTGAACTTGGCTGATTCATAGCACCTCTGAGTCACAGAGACCATTTTAGGGTTCGCCATTCATATTTTAACCCAATAGGAAAATCTTCTAGGCTTCAGTGCTGACCAATGCCAGTGGCTTTTTGTAGGCCACAGGGACACAGAGGGAGGCTCAGTTATTCTAGAATATTCTAATCATTAGAAAAATATATCCTCTCATGAGTTTCATCTACCATTCTCAGAATTTCATGCTTTTAAGTTTAATATCCCTCAACTCTAATTCTTGCTTCACTTCAAATTCTTAGGGTAAGACAATGCTACCATGTTTTCATGAATACACTCTCTGAAGGTGATAGCTCAGATGATGGTGATAATGATGATGATGATGATGATGATGATGTTTGGCTAGCACTCGGGTCTATCTTTATTATTCTTAAGTACAGTCATATATTATTATTTATTAGTGGTTAACTGGCTCCAGGACTGCTCTTCCATACCAAAATCAGAGAACCCATCCTCCTTAATATTTAAATCATCTCTATATGGCATATAACAACTAACAACATAAGGAAAACACAAAGTTTGGGCACTGGTAGCTCATATTTGTAATCCTAGCAACTCAGGAGGTTGAGATCTGAGGATCATGCTTCAAAGCCAATCCAAGCATCTCCCACACACAAAAAAAATCATGAGATTCTTATCTCCAATTAAGTAGCAAAAGGTTGGAAGTGTGGTTAAATGGTAGAGTGCCGTCTTTGAGCAAAAATGCAAAAAGAAGAGTTTGAGGCCCTGAGTTTAAGCTCCAGTTCTGGCAAAAAAAAAAAAAGGGAAAAAAAAGACAATATAAATAGCTGTCATTCTGTGTCACTGGAATAATGATAAGAAAAACCTGCACATGTTCAGCACGGGTTCAGCATAGCAACCTTTCCCAGCTGTTTTGAATCTGTATTTGATTGAACGTGCACATTCCTCACGTGGTTAATGAAGGCAATTACCTGCATAACCATAGCTGTTGTTTGTGAGGTAACCAGTTTCTAAACAGGCACTATTACCTAGTGACTTCTGTGTCTTAACGTTATTTTTCAGTGCCTTTATGGCATGGATTATAGCCATTTATAGCTGAATAAACTGAGAATTATTACTGTTTAATGACTCACTTTAAGATAATCAGATAATAAATGCTAAGCCAGAATGTAGAGCTAAGTGGCTCTGATTCCAAGGTGAATACTTACCATATACCTTCAGGTTGTTTTAACTCTAGGCAAACTCTATATGTACATATATATGTACATTTATATATATACATACATGTATATATACTATATATGTAACACTATATTATATATGTATATATGTAGCATAGTATATTATATATTTTAACTATATGTAGTATTATATATAGTATATTATACTATATATAGTACATATACTATACATAATATATAGTGTGTATATATACACATATATGCATATATATACACATGCATGCATACACATATATGTGTATATGCATACACATATATACATATGTGTATATATAAGTATATATAAGTATATATCCTGCCTAGGATGGCTTTGAACCATGCTCCTCAGATCTCAGTGTCCTATGTGGCATATTCTTTTTATTAAGTTATTTAATGGGAACTTATCAAGAAAGTATTGAATCAGAAAACAAGCCCAAGGTGGCATGTTTATACCAATCCCAAATCTGACATTTAAAATAACTGCCAAGTTATCTCCTTAAAAAAAATGCCTTGCTGTGTACCAGTGGCTCATGCTTGTAATCCCAGCCAATAAGGAGGTTGAGATATAAGGATTGTGGTTCAAAGCTAGCCCAAGCAGAAAAGTCTATATGATTCTTATCTCCAATTAACCACCAAAAATACAGAAGTGAAACTGTTGCTCAAGTGGAAGAATTCCAGCCTTGAATGAAAAAACTAAGTGACAGTGCCCAGGTCCTGAGCTCAAGCCCCAATACTGGCACAAAAAAAAACCAAACATTTCCAGGTTCTTTCTAGACTTTTTTTGGGGGTGGGGGAGGGAGGTCGGTCGTAGGGCTTGAACTCTGGGCCTGGTTGCTGTCCCTTAGCTCTTCAGCTCAAGGCAAGCACTCTACCACTTGACCCACAGCACCACTTCCAGTTTTCTGGTGGTTAATTGGAGATAAGAGTCTCAGGACTTTCCTGCCTGGGCTGGCTTTGAACCATGATCTTCAGATCTCAGTCTCCTGAGTAGCTTGGATTACAGGCATGAGTCACCAGCATCCAACTCTATACATCTTTTATTCTCTTAATGCTTGCTTTCTTCAAACATTTTTAGTAGTACTTTATTCTTATAGCTCCAGTAAAACACAATGCATTCTGCTTTTTAACACCTCAAGAAACTCCATGACTCAGGCATTCAACTCTATCCAAGTTAAAGGTCTCGAAAACGGTGTTCACAATGTTGGTGGAGATCTCTTGTCCTGTTGCTACCTTTACAGCTCTCTTAAATTCTGCTAAAAAGGAGAACCTAAAACAGGCTATCAGCCAGAATAGACTTGACCTACATTTTCATTATGAAAATAAAATGTAGGTTTTTCTTATTTGCAAAGTGAAACACTAAAAAGAACCATTGCAAATGCATTCCAATCATAAAGTGACTAAGGAATATCAAGAGAGTAACTAAGTAAAGGAGATATTTTAGCTAAATCAAGGTTTTAACTGAATATTTAAATATTTACTTCTTTTTAGGAGAATGCAAATATAAAAGCATGCAACTGTTAAATAAATGATAACCACATTGAATTAAAAGGCAAATTATTTTTACAGATAGCCAACCCCTTGGTTGGAGCCAAGTACTCGAAGAATAGATTGAAATTGCTTATAGATGACAGAAATTAAGTGATTTGTGTAACTTACTCATTCCAACAGGGCAAAGAGCTAAGCTAAACATTTGCATGGTGAGAGAGGTCTTCCACGTGTCATAAAATGGCAAAATGACTTGAATTCATCCAACTAATGCTCTCTCCTGGTGACAAATTGTTTCTTACATTTTCCTAATAAATACCTGTATTTTCAGTATTACTGAAGAAAAAGAGCCACTCTGAGAAGTCTTCCTTTCTCACAAAGCTCAAACCTTTAGAAAACTGAAGGAATTCCATTTCTTGAACCTCTGTCAATTTTCCACAAATCTTCAATTTTGTGAGTGTGTGTGTGTGCACACACATGTACGTGAACACTATTACTGGGACTGGAACTTGGGGCTTGGGTACTGTCCATTAGCTTTTCCACTCAAGGCTGATGCTTTACCACTTAATCCATAGCTCCATTTCCAGCTTTTTGATAGTTAATTGGAGGTAAGAGTCTCTCAGACGTTCCTTCCAAGGCTGGCTTTGAACCATGATCCTTAGATCCTCCTAAGGAGCTAGGATTATATGAGCCACCTATTCTTCACTTTCAAAAATTTTAAAATAACATTTTCTTTCCCCAAAGAAATGGTCTGAAACAGGTTCTTTAACTGTTGGTTCCTGAGCCTGTTTCATACGTTTTCATTGTTCGGAAGTCATCTTCCAGCAAACTAAATTTTTAACTTCTTAGTTCAACACATTTTCCCCCAACACCATATTTCCTTGTAGCCCAGATTTCCCATGAATCAATACTTTCTAAAGAGCAAATATATCAAATGCACTATCAAATCTCATTTGAGACCTGAAGGGTATTCTTTCTTCTTGGGATCCAATGAAAAGACACACTTCATGAGAAAGTGTGAGTGCAAAAGTATACCATAGACAATTATACATGGCAGATCTCACCAATGTGGGTGCTTTAGAGAAACTCAGAGAGATGTCTATGAACAATGTCACCCTGGAAAATATCCAAGAGTCCTCTAAACAGTTTTGGGAAAGCTGAATGGCAAACCCTTGGAGAGAGCCAATGACAAGCTAAAGAGTTGAATAAAATGACTGGTAATGATCAGTGTGTTGAAAGAAAGAGTTTTCCCAAACTGTTATATGGTGCCACCCACACAGGAAATTCAACAGACGTATTAATTATACCTAGAGTGTAATCCAGAAGACCCAGAGAATGTGCTTTATTTGTTTTCTTTTTGGGGCTAGGCGGAGAATAAAGCAAAAGTGTAGCTGTGAATGATATAGAAACATGAGTGTGTTATTTTCATCAGAAGCAATCTGAAGTAACGCAGAATCCCCCTCCCAAAATTGTTATCTTCCTCTGTAAATAAACCCAGACTTTCATTTCAAACAACTTGTTAGCTTTCATCTGAGTCCTGTAGTTCAGGAAGACTGTCAGGAAGACTTCCCGAGTAACCCTATGCTGCCTTGAGATTTGGGGGAAGTTCTTCAGTGTTCCCCTCACGCTCACCTCACACACTGATATGCACTTTGGTGTATCTTTTCTCCCCTCCTTCAGAAAGACCATGTCATCAGGTCTGGAGTGTTTCCAATGCCCTACCTTTAAAACAACTTGAGCAATCTCAAAACACCTGGCTTGTGTATATTGTATATATACATATATATATGTATATAGTGTATATAATATATACACCACAGAGGGGCTAACCTAAGGCCGGCATTCAGAAAATTAAATCACCTTAAAATGTCTAAAGACATGGGCTGGGCATCAGTGGCTCATACTGGAAATCCAAGATACTCAAGAAGCTGAGATCTGAGGATCACGGCTCAAAGCTAGTCTAGGCAATAAAGTCTTTAAGACCACTCTATCTTCAATTAATCACCAAAAAGCCAGAAATGGAGCTATGACTCAAGTGGCAGAGTGCTAGCCTTTAACTAAAATGATCAGAGCTAGTGCTCCAGCCCTAAGTTCAAGCCCCAGGATCAACAAAAGAAGGAAAGAAGGAAGGAAGAGAGGATGGGAAAAGAGAGAAAGAAAAAGAGAGAAGAAAGAAGGAAGGAAGGAAAAAGAGGAAAGGGAGGGAGAAAAAAGAGGGAGGGAGGGAGAGAGGATAGAATGATGTCTAAAGACAGGAGAACCCTGAACAAGAAATTAGAGGCAGGTGTTTGATCAGCACTGCTATGATTTGAGATGCACAATATCAAATCCAAAATTGCTTCACTTCTGAAGGTCGCTGTCCTGATGATACAAGACTGTGTGTCAAGCTGGGTGACTTTGAGCCTGTGTGATAAGGAACCTCAAGGCTGATACCACGCCCATGGGAAGGGGGGGGGTTGGCACATTTAGAAGAAGATGGCCCCAGCTCTAAGACTTGGGGTCCTTCAGTGTGTTTGGTTGGACAGGAGGCACCCCAGAGTCCTCAGCCGTTTCATGCTTCAAGCGGACTTGAATTGGCACCAGGCTGGTGTCACCCAACTCCAGCCTCTCTTCCTGTGTCTCGCCCTGGTTGGCTGAACTGGTTAACTCACCTGTAACTCTTACTCAGAAACCAGTGGAAACAAGTCCTTCCTAAACCATCCTTTCATACTTCGGACAAGATAAGGCTCTTTCTATCCATCTTTATGGGGCCATCCAGGCCCTTGTTCCTCCCAGGGCTCAGTACGCCTCGGCCTGTGTTTAACGATGGCTTCTCTGTCCAGAGCTCCAATGAAGTAGAATTTCCATCTGTATCATTTCCGGCCATGCTCTGATGGCTCAGGACATGAATGACACACACCAGACTCTGCTTGATACCTATTGGTTTGGTCCATTGCCTTGCCCTGCCATACCCTGTCATGTCTTACTCAGGACTGGGGGCTTGGTTCCAGTCACACTTATTTTGCCAAACAGCACCGTTTCTACCACCTTGTAGCTCATAAATAATTGTTGGAATAAGTACATGAATAAAAGGAGTATTTACTTTGAACTTATTTGAAGAAAAGTAATGTTTTAAAGTGCCTTAATAACAAATAGTTTAGTCCCTGAGACAACTTCTACCTTCTTTTTTCATTTTTTTTTGTTTATTTTTTGTCAGTCATGGGGGCTGAGCTCTGGGCCTGGGCGCTGTTCCTCAGCTCTTTAGCTCAAGGCTAGTGACCTACCATTGAGCCACAGCACCACTTCTGGCTTTTCTCTGCTTATGTGATCCTGTGGAATCAAACCCAGGGCCTCATGCATGCGAGGCAAGCACTCTACCACTGAGCCAACTTCCCAGCCCTATTTTTTTTAAAGACCATTTTCCCAATTAAGTATATAACATGAAAATGGTGGATCTGTCAACATTTCAGATTGAATCTTTTTTGAAAATTTGTTTAAAAAAAGTAAATCCAAAGTTTAAAAAAATCTAATTTGAATATGTGGAGCTTCCAAAAGGTAAAAGTATATATGATGTGGTGGTGCATGCCTGTAATCCCAGCATGAAGGAGGCTATGAAGGAGGATTCAAAGTTTGAAGCCAGGTTGGGTTACATAAAAAAAAGGTTGTCTTAAAAACATCAAGAGCTGAAGATGTAGCCCAATGGTAGAGTGCTTGGTTAGCATGCATAAAGACCTGGTTTTCATCCCCATTAACACAAAAAAATAAGTAGATAATAGATAGATTATTTTTTTGTGTGTGCTATTCCTGAGGCTTAAACTCAAGGTCTGGACTCTGTTCCTGAGCTTTTTCTCAAGGCTAGCACTCTACCATTTGAACCATAACTCCACTTCCTGCTTTTTTCCCCCTTTGGTAGTTTATTATAAATAAGAGTCTTATAGACTTTCCTCCCTGGACTGGCTTCAAACCATAATCCTCAGATCTCAGCCTCCTGAGTAGCTAGGATTACAGGGAAGAGAGATGATAATAAATATATGCACTCATGCATGTCTGTATACATACATACATATATACATGTAAAATAGATGATAGATTAGTTAGATAGATAAGTTGATAGGTGATAGATTGGATAGATAAGTTGAGAGTTGGATAGATAGATTGATAGGTGATAGATTAGGTAGTAAATTAGGTAGTAAATTAGATAGTAAATTAGATAGTAAATTAAGTAGATGATAGATAGAGAGATAGATAGATAGATTGATTGATTGATTTAAAAAAAGAAGTGTATTATGGAACTCATTCGTTCCTAAAATGAAATTGAGTTTAGGCTTGTGTTTTGATGATGAATACAGGGATAGCTGAAATGAATCAAAGCCATTAAAGAAAATAAATTTGATGTAAAGCTGAAACACAGTGGTGTAGGCTTTCTCCTGAAAAGTCTGAACACAGGATGACATAGGCATGAAGACATTTTGTATTTTAGTTTTTTTGTTTTCTCCAGAGGAAAAACTAGCCAGTGAGGCCTAGCCAGTGAGGATGGACAGTGAAGACTGGGTAAGGAAGAACGAATTTCCCGGCAATATTTGTGTTTCTCAATGAATGAGATGTTGACAACTTGATCATAACCAGGTTGCTTTCTCAACCATTCCCCGGTGAAAATCTACTCAATCAGTATTTTCAAGTGAGTGTTTTGGGGGGGAAATGTATTTAATTTCAGCTGTTTATAAAACCCATGATCTACACTGCAAAGCTCAGATGTCAATGAGAATAAAATTCAGAAAGACTCTGGAAAGAATAAAGGACATTTTCCCCAAGCTGTTTGCAATTGTTTCTCTACCTTTTATTTTTTTTATTCAAACACTCAATAAATCAACCAATTAATTGCAGCCTTGGTTTACTCTGGACAATTGTACATACTTTCCCATCCATTTTTAACTTGTTAAGTCCACACTGTAGCCATCTATAAGGAAGACAAGGAAGCACACAATTACTGCTTGTGTACAGAGATTTTATAGTACTAACAGAGAACAGTGACATGATTAAGTTGTCCAGTGTTTTCCTCTATGCAGTAAAAGCTCAGAAGCCATCAACTCCTTCTAGAGTTGATCAATCATGCCAGAAAAATCTATTCAACTACTTGGGAAATTCATTATGTGTTATCGTTGCCACCTTGCTAGCCAATAAAAACTGAGATCTCAAGCTGGGCACCAGTGGCTCAACCCTGTAATCCTAGATACTTAGGAGGCTGAGATTTGCTGATCATGGTCTGGAGCTAGTCAGGGCAAGAAAGTCTGTGAGACTCTTATCTCCAAATAATTTCCCTTTCCCCACCCCCAAATAAAGACTGGAAGTAGAGCTGTGGTTCAAGTGGTAGAGCATTAGCCTTGAGCAAAAAAGGTAAAATTCAGTGCCCAGGACCTGAGTTCAAACTGCAATAACTATATGAAAAAGAAGAAGAGAAGAAAGAGACTTCATAAATCTAACCTTTTATTATTTTTCATTTTATTTCATTTTATTAGTGGTACTGGGGTTTGAAGTCAGAGCTTATACGTCCTAATCTTGCTTGCAAGGCTGGTGTTCTACCACTTGAGCCACATGGTCAGCCCAGCTTTTTGTTGAGATGAGGTCTCAATGACTTTTCTGCCAGAGTTGGCCTCAAACTGTCAGCCTCCTGATCTCAGTCTCCTGAGTAAGTAGGATTACAGGTATAATCCATCAGTGCTTGGCTCATAAATCTAAACATTGGAGACACAGATGAAATCTTAAAGTCATCACACTTAGGTTTTTCTCCTCACACAGTTAAACCCAGTAGTGGATGCAGTAGTACTTTCTCAGTTAGTTCTGATGTTTTGTGATTCTTTGCCAACTAATTTAATACCCCTACCTTCCTGAATATCCTTAAATCTCACTTTGGCATAATGTGTGTGTGTGTGTGTGTGTGTGTGTGTGTGTGTGTGTGTGTGTAAAAGTGGGGTTCAAACTCGGGGTCTTGCTTACAAGTGCTCTATCACTTGAGCCATACTCTCAGCCTTTTTTGTTTCCATTTTTTTTCCATTAGAGTGTTGTGCCTGGGTTCAGCCTCTACATGGGATCCTCCTATGGTACCCAGGCCTCCACATGGCTGGGGTGAGAGGTACGCACCAACTAGGGTAGGTCTTTGAAGTTCACATGTAAATTAGAGTCAGGATAGGAGAGATAGTAAATCAGATATATATCTTCTTGGTAAACTACCAATCCCCTTGTCTCAATTGGACCAGCTTTTTAAAACATTCATTCCAAGGTATTAATTAACATGATGATCAATTAGATTCCACTTAGTAGAATTATGATGAAGAATGAAAAACTGAATGGGTCATCTCTGCCTCTCTACCTCATTTCTGTGAAGCGCAATTGCAAAAGGATCTCAGATTTCCACTTCAGTTCTTCAAAATATCTCAGCCCACTATAAGCTGGCTAAAACAAATCTTTGGATTTGGCTGGAAAGTCACAGTGGAAATTCCTGATACATCACTTATTCATTCAATAAATATGACTGAAGGTTTACGATGCTTCAAGTACCTTGTACCTCTTACAAATATTGAAAGAATGAGGAAAGAACATTCCAGAAGGTGTATGCTCTTCTATAAACCACACTGAAGACAGAGAAATGTGACCTAATGTCTATCACTTTTCAGTTGTGTGAACTCACTCAAATTCTGAGTCAATGCTGTCATTTAAAATGTTTCATTTTGTAACCGAAGCACCATGAGAGTGTACGGTCCACTGCAGTTGGGTTCCAACATGGAATGAAGCTGTGACTTCGCCTAAAGTCTAAAGCTTTGTCTGTCAAGAGAAACTGTGGGATTCTGGGTTTCTCAGAGGAGATCAGTTGCTGGCTCTTTGATCAAGCAGACTCAATACTTTCCAAGGAAAACAATGTTTGGAAAAACTCACTGAAAACCCTCTTTCTGGGAGTTGAATAAGCAAATACATCATTTTCCTCTTTAACCATTGTCCTGGGAATGATCTCACCACACACTTGGATGTTAGAACAATGTAGACAACAGATATGCAACAGCAACATACAATGTTTCTCAACACCAAGAAATGATAAATGAGTATTTGGGATGGGTTTTTTTAAGTGAATACAGTCATCATATTCAAAGTACATATGTGAAAATGGAACCAGGTAACTCAAAGGTATGGGTGGATTGGAAGAGATGGGGTAGAATGATGGAAGGGGTGACATTGATCAAAATGAATTGTACTTATAAGTTGACGTGTTGAAACGAAACCCCTGTGTGCAACTACTTAGGAATAATTTGTCAAATTTCAATAAAAATTAATATATTTGCATATTTATATACATACATATATGAGCATATTGACTGGAGTATGATATACACTGAGGAGGATTCCAATGGTATAAAAGTATTAAAATAAAAGCATAAGCAGGGCACTAGTGACTCAAATCTGTAATCCTAGCACCTCAGGAAGCTGAGATCTAAGGATCACAGTTCAGTGCCAGCCCTGGCAGGAAAATGAATGACTCTTATCTCCAATTAATTATCAAAAGAGACAAAAATGGAGCTGTGGCTCAAGTGATAGAGCACTAGCCTTGAGCAAAATGCTTGGGGACAACACCCAGGCCCAAAATTGAAGCCCTAGAGAGCTGACACGTGTCACACACACACACACACACACACACACACCTATCTATATGTATATATGTACATATGTATATATGCACATATGTAAACAAAGGTTGATTGAAGTATATGGGGGAAGGTTGCAATGGTGTAGCGCCTTTGAACAACTAACATATAGTGTAGGTTCCAGGAAGCTGGGCAAGTCAGAGGCAGGGAGTATAGAATGGAGAAAGGAAGGATAGATGAATGCAGACATAAATATTCAAAGTATGAATGTAAACTTAGAACCAGGTAACTTAAGGAGATGCATGGGGTTGGGAGAGATGATGGGAAATGAAGATGGGTGACATTGATCAAGATGCACTCTACTCATAAACTGACTTTGAATTGAAATCCCTTTGTACAACTAAAGATTTTTTTAAATTTCTACATAAATGGGAGATGTAATTAACTCTAAAATAACTGATTCAACATAGCCAACTTCTGTGAGTAAATAGGAGACAAAAGCTTGGAAGTGATAACCTGCAGAACCACAGTATAAAAAAAAAATGTGGTTACTATACCTATTCTCAGCTTGCTGCTTCTTTTCTTTGCAAATGTAGGCTTAAAAAAAAAAAGTCTGGAATGTGGCTTAGTGATAGGGTGCTTGCTTAGCATGCATGAAGTCCTGGGTTCGATTCCTCAGTACCACATACACAGAAAAAGCTGGAAGTGGCGCTGTTACTCAAGTGGTAGAATGCTAGCTTTGAGCAAAAGAAGCTTAGGAACATTGCCCAAGCCCTTAGTTCAAGCCCCAGGACTGGCAAACAAACAAACAAACAAACAAAAAAACTAATAGGAATATTGGCAGAGCACTGCTATCTCACACCTGTAATCCTAGGTGCTCAGAAAGCTGAGATCTGAGGATCTCAGTTCAAAGTGAGCCTGGACAGGAAAGTCCATGAGACTCTTATCTTCAATTAACCACTAAAAAGCTGGGAGTTGGTCTGTGGTGCAAGCGGTAGAGCGCTACTAGCCTTGAGCAAAAGTGCTCAGGGACAGTGCCAAGGCCATGGGTTCAAACCCGAGGATATTCTCTCTCTCTCTCTCTCTCTCTTTCTCTCTCTTTTTCTCTCTCTCTCACACACACAAAACAAGACAGAAAGAAATACCATGCAAAGCTATTGTGAATATCTTTCCTTGTCAATATTCACTACATCTTGATTTTTTTTAAATTATACTCTGCTAATTATTTTCTCTTGAGATCTACAGGCTACCTGAAATACATAGGCACTGAGAAGAATTTTGTTTTCCTCCAATTTGGACTCAAGATGAAAACAAACCAGGCTTAGAAAGTAGGGGTTTCCATGAATCTTTTCAGAGCAACCCACAGGCTTATAGGAATTTGAGAGGCTGGTGGAAAGTCACTAAAATCCCACCCCTGATAGGTTGCTTTTGCTTCAAGGCAAAATTGTTTGTAAAAAACAACAAAAAACTTTTCTTTTGATTTTGGTTATCCAAATAATTCCAGCTTAAATTGGAACTTAAATATTAATCTGATAATGACACGGTTGAGACACATTCTCTGACGATTGATCTCAAATGACTTACAAGGCATTACTTTAACCTGTTTTCTGCATTCCTTTCCGGCCTGGGGTTTTGCCTGCTTTTAACACCAATTGCCCTTCCCCCGCCTCCCCAACTCCCATCAGGGGAGAGAAAAGACCCTGAGATGTATGTATTAAGATGATTATTATGTACTGGGTAATATCCTTTAATTTAAATTTTGTTTTAGTTTATTTTTAGCTTCAAAGCTTTTACAGGAATGAACACCTGTCTTTCAGGGCATTACGAGAAATTGTCAGGTACCTGATGTACTTTGTTTTGTCAAGTCTTCCAACAGTGACACTGTGCATGGAAGTCACATTTTAATTAATGATCAAAGCGAAGGACACCTGTAAAGCTGGGTTAGACTTCTAAATTCTTTGATATTGGGTTTACAAATCTGAAAGAGCCCTTTGATTCTCCTGTGTGTTTGTCCTTTCTTAGAGACCCACAAGTTTTTAGTTTTTGTGTTTATTTTTTTATTTCAAAGGCAACATACTTAGCTAGTCTGAACACTGAAGCTAGAGGTGGTAGGGTTGATTCACAAGTCTTAACATCTTATAAAAGTCATTCTCAAAGGCCACTAAGGTATGGTCCAAAAAGTTCCTAAACCCTGGAGATTCAGAGTGCATGTTACTTTAGTATATAGTCCAAGCTACTCTAGAATAAGAGCCACCTAAAATCTTGGTTCTGACATGAGTTTAAGGAATCAAATTTAGGATAAAAATGCTCCTATAAAGTGAAGGACATCGTAAGATACAAACTCACTTCAAATGTAATTAGTCCTTTTCTATGATAGAATTTCATTATTTTGCAAAAACTAAAATACATATGTATGAATATATGTTGATACTATATAGTATGGATCTATTGTGCAATGTAATATAAAATTAAATTTTCAATTATTAACCATCTAAGGTAGTATTAATACAACATATATTAAAATCTCAATCGATGAATGGAATAAAGAAAATACGGTATATATACACAATGGAGTATTAGCCATTAAGAAGGAAAGCACATCATCTGCAAGAAAACTGCATGGAACTAGAGATCACTAAGTTAAGCAAAATAAGCCAGACTCAGAAAGACAAGTACAGAATGTTCTCTTTCATATGTGGGATCTGATAAAACTTGAAAATGTAAAGAGGAATATTAACTGGAGAAGAGGAAGGGGGTTGACACATGGTAAATGGGAAGGGAATCAAAGTGCATTGTTTCCATGTACGAAAATCTCATAATGAAACCCACCAGCTTTATAATAATATATCCTAATAGAGAAACAAATATGTTCACATGATATAGTATACATACATCATAATGTAGCATATAGCTAACCTGATTTATTTATTTTTTTTTGGTCAGTTGTGGGGGCTCAACTCTGGGCCTGAGTTCTGTCCCTCAGCAATTCAGCTTAAGGCTAGCACTCTACCAGTTGAGCTGACACAGCGCCGCTTCCGTTTTTTTTCTGCTTATGTGGTGCTGAGGAATCGAACCCAGGGCCTCATGCATGTGAGGCAAGCACTCTACCACTGAGCCACATTCCCAGCCCTACTTGATTTTTATATGCACACATTTATAATCTCCATGGAGAAAATAGGATAACTGAGATCAGTCATAAAGGTTTGCCCTGACATATATCAATACTTGGGAACCTTGATGACTAGGAAAAAGTTGTGTTTTAAATAGTGAAAATGAAGGAAGTATAAAGCATAAAATCCAGTATATCATCCCTCATGTATTTAGATTATCTCTATACAGTTTTTAATATAGATGATTTTTTTTATATATTTGAGCATATTCAACATCTAACTGAGCATTTTCTTTATTGTTAAAAATCACAAATGAATGACTCTGGAAGGATATGTCTATTCTCCACAGTGATTTTCTTGATCATTTAATTATTTCTATTTCTGTGCTAGGCCTAAAAACATGACCATAAATGTCTTTATGCATAAAACTCTTTGAAAAGTCCCTAATGCATAGTACATTTTTAAATCACTTCTAAAAGTGACATACAGAAATGTTCAACAAGAGCCAGGCACTGGGTGGCTCATGTCTGGAACCATAACTACTCAGGAGGCTGAGATTGTGGGGATCATGGTTCATGGCCAGTCTGGGCAGAAACCTTCAGGAGACATTTTCTTAACAAAGAGCAGAACCTGGTGGTGCCTATGTGGATTCCACACATGCAAATAACCAACAGGAAGTAGAGCGGAAGAGTGGATGAGCATAGTGAAAAGTGTCTTCCTAGGATCTATTTCACTGATGCTATGGAGCTCTTGGTTAGAGCATATGACTTACAATCTCAAGGAGCAGTATTGGGGGTCAACCCCAATTGATTAGCAGTCCTTTAAAGTCTTTGTTATTGCTATTTTTTAAGTTTTTGTGCTTTTACTAATTTTTTTAAACTAATAACAATCGAGTATTTTATGGTTTTCAGACATTGCTATTTCCTCAATGATTAATTTTTGCATGAGCGCTTTACATTTTAAGGAAAGTAACTTAGTAATTACTCTGTTGTGAATACTTTCCTCTTTTTCTAAAATTTATTCTCATTTTTTAAATGAAGTTTGTTTTTGTTTGTTGTTTTGGGGTGTTAGTGTGTGTGTGTGTGTGTGTGTGTGTGTGTGTGTGTGTGTGTGTATACACACATGAGTCACACACATGTGTGAGCGTGTCTGCGTGTGCCAGTCCTGGAGCTCAAACTCAAGGCCTGGGTGCTGTCTCTGAACATTTTTTGCTTAAAGCTACTGTTCTACCATTTGAGGTTAAGCTTTACTTCCAGCCTTTTGGTACACTTTTGGAGATAGGAGTCTTCCTGACTTTTCTGCTCAGAATGCCTTCAAATTTGATTCTCAGATCTCAGTCTTCTGAGAAGCAAGGATTACAGGTATGAGCCACCAGAGTCCAACTATACAAATGAAGTTTTTCATACACAAAGTTATGTAAGGTTTTTAATGTCTTATTTAGACAAGTAAATCTTCCAGTCTTTTGCTTTGTGATTCTTTTTATCATTGGTTATATTGAAATCTTTCTCACGGAGAGATTAAATAAATATTTCCCTACATTTTCTTATTGATTACTTTATTTATATAAGTTCTACCTAAGTTCATATTTGCCTAAATTAAACAATCAAATAGTTATTCAATTTAGCAAAACTAAGCTTTTGTCCTTTGTCATGACAGAGTTTCCAAATGTTCCAATTATTTTTCATAAACATTCAAGAAAAACATCTATTTTCAAGCTAAGAAATTATTCACAACCATAAGGCTACTCCTTGTGTGCGTATGCACTTGTGTGCATGCGCATTCCCATGTGCATGCTTGCTAATACTGGGGCTTGAACTCGGGGTCTGGGTACTGTCCTTCAGCTTTTTTTGCACAAGGTTAGTTGTCCTATCACTTGAGCAATGCCTCCTTTTCTGTCTTTCTTCTGGGTAATTGGAGATAAAAAGTCTCTCAGACTTTCTTGCCAGGGCTGGCTTTGAACTGTAATTCTCAGATCTCAGCCTCTTGAAAAGCTAGGATTACAGGCCCAAAGCTACTCTTGGTAAAACCCTTAGGAGCTCCCAATTTTTTCTGCCCTGAATTCATAGGAGCCCTTGTAAGTATTAAAGTCTCGCTGAGTGAGACTAGGACTTGCCGATACTCATGCAGCAATAATCTGAGCCTAATTTTTTGCTTTGTAAGGAACTGCTCATTTTGATGGGCTCTGTTTTTCTAAAGCGGTGATTTTCTGGTTCCTTGAGCCAACTTGAATTAAAGAAAGGTTTGAAGAGTCACATATACTCCTTCAAGAGGGAAATGTGATGAGAAATAGCAGCTCAGTATTGGTGATGAGGTCATTGATCTAAAAGCAGCTTTCAACATTTTCGGAAGAATCCATCCCTGAAAGTGAGCCGATAAATGCGGCGAAATGTACAAAAGTTACAATCCCTCAGTGGCATATCCCTTACATGAGGGCAAGTAAGATACAATGGTTAGAGCTAGAAGAACCTTGGAGCATCCTAAAGCAAAGTTCTCCACTGTGGATATCTCCATCCATGAGGAAGAGAGATGATGCTACCTTCCAACTGCAAATAAGAGTCCATGCAAATGGACACCGGGCTAATCAGACAGATGTGGAAGAGGAACCTGTTTTTTCTTGATTTAATTGGATCGAGGACTGGTTCCCCTTCAGTCCTTGCCTCTGATTCCAAGAAGAGAAAATATATGCATATATTACTCATTGAAAGTCTTCATTCACTTTGATATCCAATATTAGGGTGCAATCTGGTTCCCTAAAATGTTGAAGATGAAGTAGGTGTTGTTGACTCATGCCTCTAATCCTAACTGCTCAGGAGGCTGAGATCTGTAGACTTTGGTTGGAAGCTTTCCCTGGGCAGACCAATCTGAGAGATTTTTATCTCTAATTTACCAGTAAGAAACTAGAAGTGGAGCTGTGATTCAAGTGGTAGAGTGTGAGCCTTGAGCAGAAAAGGTAAGAAAAAGCACAAAGCCCTGAGTTCAAGCCCCGGGATTGACAAGAAAAGGAACAGAGGGAGGATGAAGAAGGGGACAAATGATTTAAACGTTTTCGGAGATGGGAAATATCACTATAATATAGGAAATCTCAATATAATCTGATTTTAGAGAAACCAAGAGAGGTGGTTAGCAATGTCAAACTGCAGCTGTGGTTAAAAGAAATGTACTGCTGGTACTGGTAGCACACACCTGTAATCCTAGCTACCCAGGAGGCTGAGATTGTAGTTTGAACCATCCAAACAGCCAAATCCATGAGAGTCTTATCATCAACTAACCAGCAAAAAGCTAGAAATAGAGATGTGACTAAAGTGATAGAGTGCTACTTTGGAGCAAAAAAATCTAAGGGTCATCCCCAGTACTGGCATAAAAAAATAACATAAAATGGGAAGGAAGGAAGGAAGGAAGGAAGGAAGGAAGGAAGGAAAAGGAAGGAAGGAAGGAAGGAAGGAAGGAAGGAAGGAAGGAAGGAAAGAAGGAAGGAAGGAAGGAAGGAAGAAGAGAAGGAAGAAGAGGAGGAAGAGGATTATAGGTGTGTGCTACCAGTACCAGCAGTACATTTCTTTTAACCACAGCGGCAGTTTGAGGAGGGAGAAATGGAAATGAGAGATTGAGATCTGGGGAGAATTTCCTAAGTGTCTTACTCACCCACCAGCACAGTAATTTAATCTAGGTCCCTATAAGTATAGAACAATGTAAGATTTTGATGGATCATAGTCTCGGTAGCGTTTGTCTAAGGTGATGCAGGCAAAGGCTCACCTGACATCTCTTTCAGTTACCATGCAATATCTAAGGTTCATACCTAAAAGCATGACATCAGCATCCATCAGAGTCTGGGAATCCCACATTCTAGTCTCCATGACCAGTGTGAACTATTGCTCATTGTTATCTAGGAAAAATCAAGATTGTGTGATTAGAAAATCAACATCGTGTCTTTGTAAACTAAGACTAGCATGAATTAAGCAATGGGACCTTCATTTCATGGAATGAACTCAGGAAGGGAATCATAAATTACTGAGGGGGGAAAATACTTTTCTGGATCTATTTGCTGAAGGAAATTGATCATTCTCTTCCCCTCTCTGGCTTACGTTCCTAACCTATTACCTTTCAGTCATACATTGATTTCACTGTTAGTGTGTGTGTGTGTGTGTGTGTGTGTGTGTGTGTGCGTGTGTGTATTAGGACTTGAACTCAGGGCCTGGTCACTGTCCCTTAGCTTTTTCACTCAAGACTAGTGTTCTACCACTTCAGCTACTGCTCCATTTCTGGCTTTTTGCTTGTTCATTGGAAATAAGAGTCTCTTAGACTTTCCTGCCTGGGTTGAATTTGAACCATGATCCTCAGATCTCAGCCTCCTGAGAAGCTAGAATTATAGGTGTGCATCGACTAGTGCTTGGCTAATTTCAGTGTAAGTTGAGTTGTCCTTTTGCTTTTTCTTTTAAAGGAAGGTTCAGTGAAATCAAACATGTAGGGTCATTTTGTTTGGCTTCTAAGTGCAAACTCACTTCAGAAGTTGAGCCTACACAAAACAGAACCACAGATACAAATGAGACGGGCTGCACTATCCACGCAAGTGAAGTCTTTTAAGATATGTCACCTAGCATGTCACTATTCAAGGGCACTCTTACCTAGCATTCAGCCCTGTTCTTAACAAATCTTCAAAGAAATAAGATCAACTCTGGCACTGTCCAAAGTCATGTGCTTAGTTTTCTCTTGATCTTCTTCCTCAACAATCTCTCTTTTGAACAAGATTTGCACAGGCAGAATGAATGGAGATTACGGGCAATTATGGTTTGGGTTTTGCTTTTTAATGGCCCGTGCAACCCTGAAATTTGCTCATGAAAATGTACTGCCGCTGTATTGCCTGTCTCATCTGTCCAGTGCCATATTTCATTGCATTCCAAATGCCATTTCTGGTCTTTTCCTTTCAACTTTAAGCTAAAGCTTTCATGTGCTTTAAAAAGTGTTAGGCAGCAAGGATAAGAATTAAAATATCCCAGCCCTCTGAGGGAGGGAAGGCTAAGTTAAGATCTCCCAGAGTGAGTACATGCCCACCCAAGATTCTGTTCATTTGAAAAAACAAAGGCACACAGCAGAGAAAAGGAGGAGCAGAGAGCCACATTCTTGGGATTTAAAAGTGACGCCTTCTGCTGGGGATGGAATCCTGGCAAGCTGTTATCTTTGTCTGCTTTGACAGGCTAGAAAGCAAGCCCCCACCACCACCTCCACCAAAAAAAAAAAAAACAGAATGGCAAGTGGGATTATTTCACTTTAAATAAATATTTGGTGTTCTGGCTGTCTATCTAAATTCCCTTACAGAAGAAAAAGAAAACTTCACAAGAACAAAAGACATGAAAATAAGTAAACAAACAAACAAATAAATAATGATGCATGCCAAATTGACCTGAAGTAGGGAGGCGTGAGACATTTTCTACTAGTCCAACTCTTCAACCCCCCAGCACCCAACCCTGGATTACACCTCTCATTCACTCCCCAACCTACCATGGGACATGTCCAGGTCAACAATAAGCCTTGTTTCTCAAAGAACAAATGAGGATTGTTCCCACAGCTCACACATGACCCTCCTTTCACAGAGATTTTTGTGACACTGGAACCAATAAGTAGCTGGGGAATAAGGAATAAATAACCTGTCACCTGGCATTGCTATAACTATAAGCATGCTCTTACTTAACTCCACACCCCTGAGAACTCATCCAGAGCCAGAATCCAGGGACTTGGCATTGTTCTCTCTTAATTTACATAAAGGAAGTCCCTGTACTGGTGGCTCATTCCCATAACCCCAGCTACTCAGAAGGCTAAGATCTGAGAATCATAGTTCAAAGCCAGTTCAAGGAAGGAAAATCTTTGAGACGTTTACCAAAAAAAAGAGTCACAAATGGAGTTGTGACTCAAATGGTAGCAGAGCAGCCTAGAGTGAAAAAAACCTAAAAGACAGCCCCCATGCCTTGAGTTCAAGCTCTACTATGAGCATACATACACATGCACACACACACACACACACACACACACACACACACACACACACACACACACACACAAACTAAAATTTATAGATTTCTCATGCTACCTTCCCAATCAACCATGCCACAGAACAATTAGTGGTATTAATCTTTGAATGATTCATTGGTTTGAGATAAGGCATTCATTCACAGAATGTCACTACTATAAATTGTCATCAACACTTGAGAGGCCATGATAGCAGATGGAATTTGAAGAATATAAAGCAATGCTTCTAGTAACTATACTTGTAAAATGATACAAGTGCTTGTATAATGATACATACATATGCACACATGCAAATCTAGAGACAATTTCATTCAAATTTTTAATTCAGGGACATTTAGTGTCTAAAATGTATATGTAAACTGATCAAAGTCATACAATGTTAAGCAAATAGCTTCTATTCTTAAGAAGCATGCAATTCAGATGTATTTATTTAGTATGATTATGTTCATCCATCAATAAGAGCTTCTAGTGGTGGATTCCTGCTTTGCCAGACTCATAATGGTAATTACATTGTGTCTACTCTTCATTCCAGTCCTCAAAAACAAGTTTTATTTCCATTACCTGTGAAAAGGAGACAATAAAATAGAAAGCATATGACCCTATTGGTTCACACCTATAATCCAAGCTACTCAAGAAGCTGAGATCTGAGAATCTCAAGGCCAGTCTGGGCAGAAAAGTCTGGGAGACTCTTACCTCCAACTAATCAGCAAAAATCCAGAAGTGGACCTGTGACTCAAATAGTAGAGCACCAGCCTTGAGCAAAAAGCCAAGTGAAAGTGGAGTTCAGGAGAGAAGTTAATCCATTTGGCCTTCCAGTCAGTGAAGGGTAAATACATGGCCTCCAACTGGAAGACAATATTCCAAGAAGAAGAGTAACAGGATGCAAGTCACAAGGCTGTAGGATGTTTCCTGCCAAGGTTATCATTCTACAGACACCAGGATTTCCTACAAGAATGGAGGATGGGTGATGCTTGCTAAGAAGAGAGGTGCTGGACTTAAGACTTGAACTTCAGTCCTATCACTAACAACCTGTCCATTGTTACAGAACCGAAAGCTAGAATTTCGTAGAAATCAGCCTAGAGATAAGTCATGAATCAAATGGTCACACACACGAGTGAAATATTTTATCAAAACCTTTGTGCTTCTACCCAGGAGAAGGTCCCAAAGCAGATTGCTTCTAGTCAGTGTTTTGGTAGTATTAGGGTTTGAACTCAGGCTCTTATGTTTACTGGGCTTGCTTGCTTGGTTGGCTTTTACTGCTTAAGCCACACCTCCAGCCCCTGTTAAAGGCCCAACCCCTTTTCCCCATCCTCTTGTGTTTGATTGAAGAAATGGTATAGGAACAACAGAGAAGTTCCTTGCCTTCCATCCTCAATCAACAAGTCCTCCATAGGCCTTGTCCACGGGCAACAAATGCTCAAACTTCTCACAAATGAACTACAATGTTCTGGAATTGTCTGAACATCTCTGAAAAAGACCTTACTGGCCTTGAGCAATTTGGGCCTCTGTAAAACACCTTGAAAATGGTGCATCTATTTTTTTTTCTGGTGCTTGTACTAAGACTTGAACTCAGAATCAGGGCAGCTCTCTCTTAGCTTTGGACTCAAGGCTGGTACTCTACCACTTGAGCCACACTTCCACTTCTGGCTTTTTGCTAATTAATGGGAAATAAGTCTCACGGCCTTTCCTGCCTAAGCTACTTTCACATCTTAGATCTCAGCCTCCTGATTAGCTAGGATTATAAGCACTAGACAAGCACCCACCTAATTGTGAATCTTAACAATGGAATTAAACATAAAAGCAGCTGGATACCAGTGGCTCACATCTGTAATCCTAGCTACTAAGGAGGTTGAGATCTGAGGATCAGATTTGAAAGCCAGCCCAAGCAGGAAAGTCCATGAGACTTAGCTCTAATTAAAACACTCAAAAAGCTTAAATGGAGCTGTGGCCTTGAGCCAAAAAGCTAAGGGATAGTATCCAAGGCTCTGAGTTCAAGCCCCAGGACCCATATAAGCAAAGGAAAGAAAAGAAAAGAAAAGAAGCATCAAGGGAAAATAAGTTATTCCCCATAGAATTTGATTTTCCTAAAAGTAAAGCAACAATAATGCTAGTACTTCTATTTGGTGCTTCATATGAAATGATAACCTATGTTGTAAGTGACGCTATACACAACCAACTGGATGTAAACACTTGGCAAGCTCTACTGCCATGACAGTGCCTAGCTGATCAAGGACAGCTTTCTCTGAGTCTTCAGGATTCCAGCCTCCCTTTATCCAACAGTAAACTGGTATATGTGGAAAGAAAAACAATAAATTATATGGCCACTATACTTGTTTCTACTTAAGTTTCAATTTTGAGCCAAACTTAAGACTTCTTTTTTCTTCATGGGTGTGCCTATACCAGAGCTTGAACTCACAGCATTTTACTCTTGCTTGGCTTTTTCATGCAAGGCTAGTGCTCTAGCACTTGAGCCACTTCACTTTCTAGTGGTTAATTAGAGATGAATCTGTAGGATTTGTCTTTTGAAGCTGGCTTTGAATCTCAATCTTCACATCTCAGCCTCTTGAGTAGCCAGGCTTCCAAACGTGAACCAGTAGACTAGCTACTCAAAAGGCTAAGATCCAAGGATTCTGGTTTGAAGCCAGCCCAGGTAGGAAAGGCTGTGAGACTTTTATCTCCAATGAACTACCATAAAAGCCGGAAGTAGAGCTGTGGCTCAAGTGGTAGAACACTAGCCTTGAGCAAAAAAGCTCAGGGACAGCAACCAGGCCCATTCATAAATAATGCTGAATTGGAAGGTGTCTGTGAATCATTCAGGGTCAAAATACATACATTTGTGTAACTTAGCTACAGAAAAGAAAAGAAAAACACACAAAATATCTATCAGCTCTTCCAGCAGCTAGAGTTTAGTAAATGTATGAAATATTGGCTGTATAGGCAGATGTCACACTAGAGAGACAAAATGAGAGGAAAGAAGGCTTACAAAATTATCTTAACTACTTATGGCCAGTTGCTAAACAATCAGATAATTGAAGTCACCAGGTAGTTTTACAGTGCTGATCCTGTTTCTCTCCACTCCTTTCCAAAAAGAAAGGTCTTATTTCAAAGCCTCGTTTGGGTTCCATTCTGGCCAATTCTTCACCCACTATTGAGGTAATGTTTATTCAGCCTCATGTTTTAGCAACTATTTATGAGCCCTGTTTACAAGTTCCAGAGATCGGCCAGTGGTTATTAATGAGATTCAAACCCAAAGCCGTCTAAATTGGTTAATCTAGACAAAACACAGGAACAAGTACAAACCAATGTGCGATATTCCGTCTCTGGGTTTATTCGAGTGTAATGCACCTTGCAAGTCAACTTCGATTTTTCAGCCTTCCTCACTAAGCCTCAAAGTAATTATAGTCAACAGTAAAATCGAGCTCAGCCAGAGAGGCAGCAATAACAGGAAATTGTGGGGGGAGAAAAAAAAGATTGAAAAACAAAAACCAACACAGAGGCAAAGACTCCTGTCCATTTCAAGAAAGGTTTAAGGAAAAGATAAATAAATAAATAAAAACTTGCCACAACGTCAAGAAAATAGGGAGATCGTGAAGATTGTATATTGGTGACGATTGCCAACTCTCTTGGGTTGAAGACTTGGTACCACCCTGGGCTGGAATCAGCCCTGCCACAAAACCAGTCCCCACTTTCTCCTTCAAGCAGAAAGTGTGAGCCAATCATCAAACTATTTTTGGCCACACGGTTAATGATCTGTTGGGGCCTACACTTTTTATTTTGTCACAACAACTGGGACTGCAACTGAAACCCAGCTGGCTTCTTCTTCTCCCAGGCCTATAATTTAGCTTAACAGCTTAGGGACAAGAGGAAATGGTGCTGTGCCCTGGAGCCCCCACACTGGCTTCAAAAATGAGTTCTGTGCCCTGCTGCATGTATATGTGTGTGTATGTGTGTGTGTGTGTGTGTGTGTGTGTGTGTGTGTGTGTTTATTCACAGGTATTTTGGGAAAACAGTGTAGGCAGCTCAGATTCACATGTAGCATGGTACTTCTGGTACTGGGCTTCGGGCAGAGTGGGCAGGGAGAAACTCGATGAAGGTGTAAATACATGTTGAGTGTGTGTACATGCGTGTGTATAGGTATGAGTGTCATATATGTGTGTGAGAGAGTATACATGTGTGTGAGTGGCAGGAGGGGGGGAAAAGGGGGAAGAGAACTATGTCCTCACAAGTGAGCAGGACTAGGTATTGGTGAGGTGTCTCAAACTCCTGGAAGCTGGTGGCTCATGCCTATAATCCTAGCTACTCAAGGAGCTGAGATGTAAGGATCGAGGTTCAAAGCCAACTGAGGCAGGAAAATCTGTGAGACTTTTATATCCAATGAACCAGATGTGGCTCAAGTGGTAGAGTGCTAACGATGAGCAAAAAGCTAAAGGATAGGACCCAAGGTCTGAGTTCAAATCCTAGTGCCAGGACACACACACACACACACACACACACACATAATAATTATCCTTTGATATCAAACTTCTAGCAGCTCCCCTGAACAGCAAGGCTCTTCACAAGCCTGATCTGTATCTTCAGTCTTCAGTGTCTGTCCTCTTGTTTCTCCTTCATCCTACTCTGGTCCTCTGTCTCCCACAATTCAATTATAGATGCTCTTCCAAGCTCACCAAGGATATCTACATTCCCTGACCTACCTGATCATCCTTGGTTCTTAGAGTTAGATACCAGCAAAATTTTGGGGGCAATTAGACCATGATGAAGACCAAGAACCCTAAGTCCAGACAGTGTACTCAATTCCCAACTCCAGTGGGCAAGCTTATTTTCTCCTGGCATCATAAATAGGTAGTATAATAATAAAAATATAATATAATAATAATAAAAGATATACTAAAAGAAAATATAACCAGGAAAAGTATAAGGATGTAAGACCCAATGGCTAGTTACCTATACCCTAGGTAACTAGTAAGTCCTGTGGTGTTAACTAATAGAATTGGTCACTCCCTTGTTTATTTGGCTACCATGATAATCAGACCCATCTGCTTTTCGTCTTCACTATCCTTTAGTGACACTCTATTGCTGGTCTACTACCATTTCTTCAATATGGATAAATCAGGAACCCCAGAGTTCATCACTGGACATCTCTCCTTCTGTGAGTTTATTTAGATTCATGTCTTCCGAGACAATCTACATGCCTCTTGGAGCCTGAAAGTCCCAATTCTAACCTCCAAGCTATGTCTAAGTTGACTGTTTGATATCTGGATCCTGCAGTATATGAGCCATTTCACACTCAATCTTATTGTTCTGGAACTCACTAGGCATATTCTCACCTTATTTAAGGTCTTTACCTAGAATACTCTTCCCACAGACAGCTGCATGGGTTACTCCTTCCCTTCCCTTAGATCTTCCCAATATGTTTTTCTAATTCCGTATAAGACTCCCCCAACTCCATGCATATTCTGCTGACCATCTCTATCTTATTTTTTTTTTCTGTAGTATTTGTCAACTCCAAGAATACTAGATTGGGGGAGTGGGAGAAAGAGCAGTACCAGGCCTTGAATTCAGGGCCTTACACTGACCTTTCATTTTTTGTTGTGTTTTTCTCTTCATGCAAAACTGACATGCTATCATTTGAGCCATATCTCCACTCCACTTCTGGTTTCTACTGTTTAATTAGAAATAAGAATCTCAGACTTTCCTGCCTGGTTTGGCTTTGAGCTGTGTTCCTCAGATGTCAGCCTCCTGAGTAGCTAGGGTTACAGGTCAGGCTAGAAATACTAGATTTTATACTTACTTATTCATTTTTTGTCTGTTCCATCAGACTGTAAGATCCAGGTGGAGGAGAACTTCCTTCTGTCATGTTTCCTGCTCTGTTTCCTGAATCTTGACCACTTTTCTAGTCTATAAGTAAGTGCTAAGCCAATAGTAGTTGAATGAATTTTGTTTAAGTGAATGCATAAAGTAATGAACAACATGGAAACATGAGCACAAAGGAAAATATAAGGTGTGATAAAAACTGTGTACTGAGTACCTTAGCTAACCATCCATTTTTATTCCCAAGGAAGTCCTGAGCAAAAGTGGGAGGAAGTGAATCATCCCTGTAGTAGCAGAGTGAGAAGGAAGAAAGCATGGAACAAACACCATGTTCACCACAGGCTCTGCTTGTAGACTTGCTGAAGGAGTTGTGGGTCAAGATCTTATATTGGGATCTCAGAGTGAGTCAAGCCTAGAAGAGATGGTATGAGGGACAAGTCACACGCTACCTGTTGGTCTTGCATTGCCTTGAATGCAATGGTGGTTTGAACCTGCAGAATGACATGCAGAATACGCAAGGGCTATTGCAGGGAAGATAGGAGGCTGGGCTACCACTGATGATAACGGACAGGACATGTGACTTTCAACAAGGGAAAGGCAGATAATTCCTATAAGATATCATGGAGAAAATTGTTTTTTCCTTGATTGGATATAGTTGAAGGGGGGGGGGCATAGATTAACCAAGGACAGAGAAGTTGAAACTACGACACTGAAAACAGAACATCGAGGAACAAATGGGCTCTGGGCAGGGAGAAGACCACAGGTTACTTGGGAACTAAAGCCTGAAACATTATTGTCCTCAAGATAAAACCCTTGAGCTACTTGTGTGCTTTTCCCCACATAAATTTCACTTTCTCCACTCTCAGGGAATTTGCTAATGCTAGGTTTTCTACTCCAGATATCATTCCCATTTCTTTCCTTTAACAGCTGTTATTTCAAACAGCTATTATTTATTATTTAATTTGCTATTTGGGGCTTGAAGTCAGGCCTCAAGTTCTCTCTTGAGTTTTTCACTCAGGACAGGTGCTCTACTACTTGAGCCACATCTCCATTTCTATTTTATTAGTGTGGGGTTTTTTTGTTTTGTTGTTGTTTTGTTTTTTGTTTTGTGTTGTTTTTGCTGGTTAATTGGAGATAAAAGACTTTCCAACTTTCCTTCCCAGAGCTAACTTTGGAACAATCCTGAGATCTCAGCCTCCTGAATAGCTAGGATTATAGGCATGAGCCAGCAGCACCCAGCCATAGTTATCTTCTTACAAACACTCTCTAACATGATCATACCATATAACTATCTTTTCATACCATTTCTCTCTTAAAAAATCTTTCTATCCATTTTTTCCCAGGGTTTCAAGGCTCTTTCCAGCTCCAGCCCTTTCTTCAATCACTGTGATCTAACCTACTGAACATTTTCTTAACCTCTGCCAACTTTTCCCCAGTCTTTCAAGACCTTTGTAGTCCCTCTTCTCCTCCCTGTTTGCCTGAGTAATTTTGATTCCTTCTCTAGATATTAGGACACAAATGACTTTCTGGGAGCAATTTCCTGAAGAAACCAGTATATATTCACCCACCCTGGGCTCATGCCCCATAGTCCAAGAGCGCACTCTGGAAAAGCCTGGTGAGATTCACCCCCATGTATGTTTGCTAGGACTCCAGGAAGGACAGAGAACTGCATGCCAGTGATAACTGAAACTGAAAAAGTTCAATAACTTGAATCAGGCCTTTTGTCTTTACGGTCTCAAAGACTGAGTCCACAAACAAGAAGCAAGAAGTCAAATGGCAAAGGCTTATAGAAGAAAAAGATAAGCGGAGCTACCACTAGACAGAGGGGCAGACCATTTTAGTCGTCCCTAGTCCCAGTTGGATGCTACCCATAGCCCACATGAGTTCTCCATGCATCCTTTAGGCCTTTTGACTGGATGTCCATCCTGGCACACACTGCTGCGGTCCAGTCAATCTGTTGTTTATGTGTGAGTCTTCCAGGGTCCATGGACCATGATGTGATATGCCCCAGGGCCTACAAGTGTGACTGCCCTCAGCCATGGTGATGAAATGTTTAGAGGCCTGCACACAGGACTGTTCAAGGCCATGGTGAGGGGTGCAGAATATTTATCAAAGGGATTTTTGCTTGTCCAAGCTCTTTTTCTTCTCTTAATACCTGCTACTCTGCCTCTAGGACTCAGCACGTGACTGTCCCCTAACAAAGATTCTGGAAATTAAGTGATAAATCTGCTAAGAGAAGGCTCCATCGCACATCTCCACACCAGGAGTTATTGTTGGCCTTTCTTCTGGCTCCCTTCTTCCTCTCATCTCTGTCTTTGAAACGAATGACACAAATACACAAAGAATTTTCCAGAACATATTGGGAGAACCTTGGAGCATATTTGATTCATCTCACGTCTCTGGATTGACTTTTTAGGAGGTGTCAATCTTATCTTAGCAACTCATTGGTTATCATTCAAATGTAATGAGAAGTTAACCACATTAAACATGACCCAATAAGTGGAAGATAAATCTGTTTTGCACAACTAGTTTTTCAAGATTGGAGTCATGCAATACTCAGTATGCACAGAGGGCATTTAAAGCTCAGAGCTTGTCCCTTTCAAGATGATGGCACAATTTCTGGGATACAGAGACACTAGGACAGAGCATCATATGATGCTTCTTTGAAAACATCCTTTGTGTGTGTGTGTGTGTGTGTGTGTGTGTGTGCGCGCGCGTGCGCGCGCACGCGCGTGTCCTGAGCCCATTCAGGTTCCCATGAATCACTGAGGAAACTGAATAATGTAGGAAATAATAGGCTGTGTGTGCCCCTTAGCCAAGAAGCAGTTCCTCTGTTTAATGAAGCTTTCTGAGCCTCTGACCTATTTCATTTTGTTCAAAATGCCTGCAGAGGGGATTTCCTTCACACATCTGACAGCTTCAATGGGGAAGAGCTGGGGTCCTCAAATAGGACGCCCTCATAACAATTTGACCACCCTGGCTTTGTGTTCTGTCACTTCCAATAAAATGAGAAGATTGTGTAGAGATCTGTGTGTATCTAATCATGAATGAGAACCATTCTAAAACTCCGACAGTCCTAGCCAGATACCAATGGCTATAATCCTAGCTATCAGGAAACTGCAATCCAGAAGGTCATAGTTCAAATCCATCCTAGAAAGAAAAGTTCATAACACTTCATCTCTAAAAATCCAGCAAAAGAATTGGCTGGAGGCATGGCTTAAGTGGTAAAGTACTAGCTTAGCAAGTGTGAGGTCTTGAACCCCAGTTACAGATAATACATAAATAAATGAAAAAAAACAGTAAATAAATAAGTCATACAGTCCATACACATTTACACAAAGCTCATGTGTAAGGTCAATGGGAGGAGAAGGAAAGAAAAATTGTGTTGGTCATATATCTGGTTTCAGAGAACAAGGAACAATGTGAACCCTGCCCCCTACCCATTCTCCCCATTTTGTGTTTGTGGTTGCAATCCTGCTAATACTGTTGTCTATCTAACACAATGGGACCACCCAGTCATGCTTTTGGAGCACTAAAACCATGGACTAAACAAAACCTCTTTCCTTTATAAGTAGACTGTCTCAGGTATCATGTTGCAGTAATGTGAGGCAAATTCGAACAGTAAGACTAAGCTGAGCTGGGCATTTGTGGCTCATGCCTATACCCCTAGCTATTCAGGAGGCTGAGATGTGAAGATCACAGTTCAAGACCAGCCCAGGCAGGAAAGTTCTTGTGAGACTTCAATTAACCACTAACCACTCAATGAACAGGAAGAGGCACTGTACTTCAAAGTGGTAGAGCATTAGACTTGAGTGAAACATCTCAGAGATAGTGCCCAGGCCCTAAATTCAAGCCCCATGACTGCCAAAACAAAAACAAACAAAACAAAAACTAAGCTTTCCGTGGAGCCGTATTATGTAGCCAACAACAGTAGACATACCAGACTTCAGGAATTATAGTGTACTCACCAATACACAGTTAACCACAGGCATTTGAGGTCATATTTGGTAACCATCTGTTTCCAACTGATGGGAGGTAGAGATCTTGGTTCTGTCCAACTTACAGCCCTCCTAGTTCAGTCCCTCATCAGAGTGTATGCATATTAAGAACAGAGGCTCCCCTCATATTTTATCCCATTAACAGGTAGACCAGATAGCCAGTTGCTACAAACCTGTTATGTGGGACTTTTTACTGTAGCGATGACTTAGCTGTGATTTGGATTTTTACTGAGGCCATCACTAAGAAAGTTGCCTGTATCTACTGCAAGCACATCAAATTGTGTTCAACCCTCGTGATCACACTTCCAAAATATCCTCAATGCAATAAAAGGCTAAAAGTTAATGTTCATATTGGAAAGATGTTTGTGAGGGATTCTATTATTTCCTCCCCCACCCCCACCCAATGATTCATAGTGTGCAAAACCCATTCCACAGGCATGCAGCTTGGCCATATGGATTCTCTGGTCAATGCAAAAGAGACAGAAGGAAACCGGGTGCCAGTGGATTACACCTATAATCATGGCTTCTCAGGAGGCTGAATTCTGAGGATCACAGTTCAAAGAACAGGAAAGTCCATGAGTCATCTCTAGTTAACCAGCAAAACGCTGGAAGTAGAGCTCCGGTTCAACTAGTAGAAGAAGCAGAAGATCCAGGAATGGTCTTCAGATAATCCAGGAAAGGGTTATCTGTAAGAGTACCCATTTCAAAGAACCCAAAAGAGCCCTCATACAAGGAATAGCAGTTTATCCATGGTTCAGAAAGTACCACTTGGAGCTAGGTGCCAGTTGCTTATGTTTGTAATCCTAGCTATTCAAGAAACTGAGATCCCAAGGATTGTAGTTCAAAGCCAGCCTGGGGAGAAGATTCCATGAGACAGAAGGATGGAAGGGAAGGGAAGGGAAGGGAAGGGAAGGGAAGGGAAGGGAAGGGAAGGGAAGGGAAGAGAGGGGAGGGGAGGGGAGGGGAGGGGAGGGGAGGGGAGGGGAGGGGAGGGGAGGGGAGGGGAGGGGAGGGGAGGGGAGGGGAGGGGAGGGGAGGGGAGGGGATGGAAGGGAAGGGAGGAAAGAGCATCATGACCCAGCTGTAGATTTCAGTAGGATTAGCAAACTCACGCTCAATCCTTATGTAAAAACATAACCTAACTATAAAAATTGAAATGAAAATTCTCCTGTTATTTAATTCTCAGAGTATATACTCAATACATACAGAAGACAGTATTGGCAAATATTTTTTTCTACCAGCTATGATTAGGATACTATTTGACTATAACCTCCAAGGTACATGTGCTGGAAACTAACTCTCACAGACGGTGTAAGAAGGGTTGAGAACTCTTACAGGTGGCCTAGTAGAAGGCAACTAGGTCCCCCAGGACTCTGCTCCCAGAAAAGGTTATTGCTCATCTTACAGAGTCAATTCTTGCAAGAGTTAGTTATAGAAACACCTGAATCTCTGGCTTCTTACCTAGCCACGTGTTCTCTTCCATGCCCATTCCCCAAAGAGTGATGTCATCTGTCTTGAAGACTACAAAAAAGCCAGACAGGTGCTAGCTCCATGCACTTGAATCTCAATGCTGTGAGCTAAGTAAGTTTCTATTTTAAAATAAAATCTCTAACCTCAGGTATTTTGTGATAGCAATGCCAATGAGACTAGGACACTTCCTCTTTTATCTTGTAGTCAAGGACAGAGAAATAGGAATGTGCTCTTTGGGGGCCAGATCAACAAGCATTCTTGTTCTGGATCTTCCCTTATATAGTGAGATTTGAGGGGCAACAAGCTGCTAAAATGTCCAGCCTTACATCCTCAAGGCTAAGATGGAAATAATAATAGTATTTTTTCCCATAGGATTGCTTGAAGAATTAAATTCAGTAAACAATTAGCATAATATAGACCCCATGGGCATCAGCCATCAAAATAACTAGTGCTTTTAAATCAGAACCATAAATGGAGAAGACAGAGCCTGGTGATGGCAGTCATTTCTCCTATTGAGCAGCCATGGATCAAGCCACGCAGCTCATTTTCATATTAAATGTATGGAAGCAGCACAGAGTATTCTATGCTTCCACACTCTGACCAGACTCCTGGGGTATGAGTCCTCCTGGGGCCTCGGCTTTTATGTGGAAAGCTAAGTTGTCTGCTGGCAATTTGTCAAAGCTCCACTTCCTCAGCCCAGCTTCGTGAGCTGGAGAGAAGCTATAATTAAAACCAAAGTGGAAATACTCTCTCTGCATGCTTAGCTCCTTTCTTACTGGAAAGAGAAGGAATCTGATTGATCAACTGTCATGGGTATGTAAGGGACAGCAGAGAAAGTAGAAGGATCCATCGCTGTGAATCCTCAGGAGCAGGGGAAGTGTGTTTGGATGTCTTTTCCTTTCCCACCATTTGCACCATCCATCCTTCCCTGGTTTCTTCTCCCCTCCTTGCCCTTGCCTTTCCTTCCTTACAGTCCTTGTCAAGCACAATTCACATTCACATGTGCAGCTACATAGGGACAGAAGCCTAGCTCTGCTCCTCAGCTTGCCAGAAGAGAGACACTAGCAAAGCCCAGAGCCGTGGAGAATGACAACTGTACAACACAGAGACAAGAGCTATTGTCTAGATATGAACTTGAGCAAGAGTGCAGCAGGGACTGTGAAGAAAGGCATCATTTGTTTCTGTCTTTGTTGGATTTCTTTTCTTTTTTGATGCTGGTACTGGGACTGGAACTTATCACCTTGTGCTCAAGGTTGGTGCACTACCACTTGAATCACAGCTCAACTTTTGGATTTTTAATTGGAGGTAAGAGTCTCATGGACTTTCCTGCCCAGGCTGGCTTTGAACCATGATCCTCAGATCTCATTCTCCTGAGTAGGATTATAGATGTGAACCATCAGTACCTGGCTTGGATTGTATTTTTTTCTTAAAAAAGAACTTCTCTATTGTTTTATAGAGGTGATGTAGATAAGGGTTACAGTTAACCTAAGTCAGACTGACTGACAGTGTCACCCCTTCCCTCGCTCTCTCCCAGTTTTTCCCTCCCATTCCTCCCCACAAGTTGTTTAGTTCATTTCAACACAGTTTCCAGTGAGTACCACCATTGCATTTGTTTATCCTTTGTCTCTCTATCTCTGTGCCTCCACTGACACTCCCAAAGTCAGATAAATTAACAAACAGAACAAAAAGAAAACAAAAATAGCAAAAAGAAAAGTTAAAAAAAAAAAACCTCTTGTTTTCATTTCCTGGAGTTGGATTACATTTTACAATTTGCTATTGCATGACCTTCTTAACTTCCCATTCCCCTCATTGCAGCAAACATGCTACACATGTGTTCATGAGCTGATTGAGACCTGGTACAAGTAATCATTTATTACGTAGCAAGAGGAAGGCAGAGGTTGGGGAAACTTGTTTCTTCTGCATGTTGATAAAGGAAATTGACATAATCCAAGATGCCTTTATGTAATTTGTTTTTTGTATACTAAAGAGGATGGGCAGTTTGAATAAAGGGAAGATCTAGAGAACCGGGTTTTAAGTAGGAGCTCCACACATGGGGCATGAATGCAGGTGCCCTGGGCTCATGTAGGGATGGTATGTAAGTGACAGCAGATAGGTTCATCCATCTCTGGAGTGCCCTGGACTTTTTCTCCAATATTGGAAAGTATACCTACCTGCTGCATGAAAGGGAAGTCTGACTTTGATTTCAGAAAAAAAGAAAAAGAAAGAAAGAAAGAAAGGAAGGAAGGAAGGAAGGAAGGAAGGAAGGAAGGAAGGAAGGAAGGAAAGAAAGAAAGAAAGAAAGAAAGAAAGAAAGAAAGAAAGAAAGAAGGAAGGAAGGAAGGAAGGAAGGAAGGAAGGAAGGAAGGAAGGAAGGAAGGAAGGAAGGAAGGAAGGAAGAAGGAAGGAAGGAAGGAAGGAAGGAAGGAAGGAAGGAAGGAAGGAAGGAAGGAAGGAAGGAAGGAAGAAGCCACTTCAAATTCCAACTGAGACATTTGCATTCCCTCTGACTCACAGCAAAACCTCTCAGCTTCCAGCTCCCCATGTAACAAATGGGCACCATGAGAGAGGCCAGCATCTTGTGCAGGAAGAATGACAAAGTGATTCATCTGCCACTTGCGGCATGCAAGACTCCTTTTCAGGTCTTCTGCTCATATCAACAACTTATATACAAGCTCACTGAGTCTTGGGAAGATTAGTAAATCATCAGACACAAGATTTAGCAGCCTGCAATGACAGAGAGTAGAAGAACTCTACAACACCTACAGGGACCATCAGGCAAGTATGTACAGAATGTGATGATTCATTGTATGAATAAACTTGACTGAACTATTGGTGCCCAGTTGTTTGGGCAAATGCAGATCCAGATATTGCTGCAAAGATATATTTTAGATATATTTTTTTAAATTGACTGAATAAGGCAGATGGCTATTTTCACTAGATAGGTAGGCCACATCCGTTCAGCTGAAGACCTCAGGAATGAAGATAATTTCCCCAAAGAAGGAATTTTGTCTGAAGATTATAGCATAGAACTTCTGACTAACTTCATAGTCTTTATCACCCTGATTTTAGAACAAAGTATCAGCTCCTCTGTGATCTTCAAGCCTGTCCAACCACCAGTCATGTAGAGTATTAGGCCCTTATTTGCATGAGCCAGTTACTTAAAATGAACATCTACCCCATCTCCCTCCATCTTTTCTTTTCTTTTGTCTTTTTTCTCCTCCTCCTCCTCTTCCTCCTTCTCCTTCTCTTTCTCTTTTTCTTCTTTCTTTCCACTCCTTCGAGACTTTCCTCAGTATTCAAGCAAAGGGAACGATTTTAGGAGACAGGATGAACAAGCCATTTTCTAGGACCTGTATTATCTTCCCAGTGGGCAAGGTCACTCTCTGCTGACAAAAAACAACGGTTTCTTTTCCCCTCGTTCAGCTTTGCTTTGTGCTTTGATTGTACTTTAAATATAGGTTTCCAATTGGTTAAAAAAAAACGATTAACTGAAATTCAAAAGTATTCTTTATAGCCAAAGAAAGTTTTCCTGAAGAATCACAAAACCAGCAAGAGTAAAATTTAAGGTTGGGCATTGTTTGCTCATGTCTGAATCTCTAGCTACCCAGGAAGCTAACCTGTAAAGATTACAGTCTAAAGCCAGCCCAAGCATCAGAGTCTATGAGACTCATCTTCAATTAACCAGCAAAGAGCTAGAAGTAAAGCTGTGGCTCAAGTAATAGAGAGAAAAAGATAATGGATGTCACTCAGGCCCTAAGTTCAAGCCCTGGGACCAGCACACACACACACACACACACACACACACACACACACACACACACTGTATATACATATATATTACATAATAAATATTATATATACTATACATATAGTATATTTTTATATGTATATTTAGGACCAGCACACAAATAAGTATATTTAGGGCCTGCACTCAAACACACACACCAATCATGGGCTTGAACTCAGGATACACAATACACTTTCTTGTGTATTATGATCACAAGTTTATATGACTTAGAATTCAGCTGTGGAAATTACTTGAAACTTGAATGAATACATATTCTTCCAAAGATATTACATTTACTTTTGTCAGGTTCCTGGATGCTACTAAACTAATTTGCCATCTACATCTTTTTTTTTTTTAATTTGAGGTTTTCAACTCATTCAGTTAGGGCTACACACTTGCATTAGAGCCAGCCTGTGGTTACAAACTTTCAGAGACAATATATTTTATCTCCTGTAGGCTCAGTTTGCTGTAAGTAACTGTTTGTAAGCTTCCCAAGAGGTTGGGTGTATATATAATATATACTATATATGTTACAGTTTTTCTATAATCTGGCAATTTAATGATTTAAGGTTCTGACTTTATACAGATAATCACTTTATACAGATTCTACCTCTGGATTACGCCTATAATTTGATATTGCTTGTGGACCCAGATTGTCATCACTTTCTAGAGATTCATAGGATCAATCCAGTTTTCAGTGCTCACAGTATTTCTCTGTATCTCTGCTTTCATTTAATTTAGAAGTGGGGGTCTTTCTTAAACACACATATATTGTTGTATTCTCATTAATTAATCAAGTCAAAAATACTTTAAAACTACTTCACACAATGTTATTACTGTATGTGGGGGAGTTTTACCTAAATGAGAAACTCTTAGAACTTTTCTATATTTATTTCTCTGATGTATGTTTGAGACAATTTCCTTCTATTTCCTTTCTAGTTTACCAAATCTTGTTTTGACTGTATCTAATCTACTATATCAGACATTAAATTTTAAATTTTAATTATTATTAGTTAAATTTTAGAAATTACTTATCGTTCATTTTTCAGACCTTCCTAATTGTGTGTGTGTATGTGTGTACACACACATGCCAGTTTGAACTGGCACAAACTAGGGTGTGAACTCAGGGCCTCCAGTTCTCACTTGTTTTTTTGTATTCCAGGTTAGCGCTCTACCACGCAATCCATAACTCCACTTCTGGCTTTTTGGTGGTGAATTGGAGATAAGAGTCTCACAGACTTTCCTGCCCAGGCAGATCTCAACCACCTAAGTAGGTAGGATTACAGGTGTGAGACACCAGTGCCCAGCTATTTCATAGCATCTTAATCTTTATATTTTATTTTCTTCTGTAGCATTTTCAAATATACCTTTCTTACAGTCTCTGATTATATCATTTATAGTTCTGAGTAGCTATGTGCTTTTAGTTTTCAGTTGATTACAATGAATTGTTTCCGTAAGTCTCTGAAATTTTTGATTTTGAATTCACCACTAGAAGGAAAACTTGTGTGGCGTCCTGTAGAAAGATTTATTTTCCATCTGTAGAAAGATTTATTTTCCCATCTGTTTCTGCTCTATCCCTAAACAATATTAATATTCCATGACTTATGTCAATTTCTTGGTCTGGGATTTCTTACCATGTAAGTATTAGAGGTTTTAACCCCAAACTTAAGTGAGGGCCAAGCCCATGATCATACCACAAACCTAAAATAGATGTTCTTAATAAATAGGCATGTGTAAGCAAACAAATTAAGGAAAAAATTTAGGAAATGAATGAAGAGCTAGTAATTACTTGAATAAAGGATATTCTAATCAAAATTAGAAACTCACTGAATGGATTTCATAAATGCTCAGAGTCAGGTAAAGAAAGGATTAATGAACTAAAAATAAAGGTGAAGGAAGTTTACAGATTGGAACACATTAATGATAAATCTTGTTTAATGATGTTTTGACATCTAGGAAGCCCTCATGGGCTACTCGGGAGGCTGAGATTTGAGGATTTCTGTTCAAACTCAGCCTGGGGAAATGTCAGGGGAAAGCCCCTGACATTCTTATGTCTAATTAGCCACCAGAAACCTAGAAGTGATGCTGTGGTTCAAAGTGATAGAGCACTAGTCTTGAACAAAAAAAGAGCTCAGGGACAGCACCCAGGCTCTGAGTTCAAGCCCCAAGATGACCACCGCCACCAACAACAACAAAGGAAAAGAAAAAGAACCATACTCTTTATTTTACTTAGATAATTCTAACCCCTCTGTTCATCACCTTTTCAATAACAATAAAAATACATTAAAAACAGGAAAGATAGAGTAGCTGTGATTTATTTGTTTAGAAATTAAGAAATATGCTATAAAAATAGTTTGTGGGGAAAAATAATTATGATGAAATTCAGTAATCTCAAAAGGGGATCATCAACATTAGAAAATCAAATAAGATAGCTGATCATTCTAGCAGATTAAAGGAAATATTTCGTAGAAGGATCTGAATAGATTTTTTTTCAAAAGCATTGGGGTGGGATTGGAGGTGTGGCTCAGTTATTAGAGCGCTAGCCAATGAGTCAAAACATCACGTACCAAGTTCAAGTCTTGACCTCCAACCTAAAATAAAACGCATTATGGTAAGATCCAATGTCATCGTGTGTGTGTGTGTGTGTGTGTGTGTGTGTGTGTGTGTGTGTGTGTGTGTGTGTGTGTGTGTTGGTCATGGGGCTTGAACTCTGGGCTTGGGCTCTGTCCCTCAGCTCTTCAGCTTAAGGCTAGCACTCTACCACTTGAGCCACAGTGCCGCTTCTGGTTTTCTGGTGGTATATTGGAGAAAAGCATCTCATGAACTTTCCTGCCCAGGGTTGGCTTTGAACCATGATCCGCAGATCTCAGCCTCCTGAGTAGCTGGGTTTACAGGCGTGAGCCACAGGCACAGCTAATAAATTATGTCTAAAAGGATAAAAGCCATACAGCAAACTAGAAAGGATGTACTGAAAACCTCTATACCTTTTTTAGTGCCTACCAACTGTGTCTAAAGTAATGAAAATCATTGCCCTCAGAAGGGAGGCTGAGGCAGGAGCAGTGGCGTTGAATTTCAGCCACTATTGTATTGGAGAAAAGAGAACTGAACAGAGGGCATGTGAAACAAAGAAACAGAACAATAATTTGTCTTACTGTCTACCATTTAGCCAAGTACTGGTGGCTCACACCTGTAATCTTAGCTACTTAGGAGTCTGAGATCTGATCATCACAGTTCAAAGTTAGCCCAGGCAGGAAAATCCAGGAGACTTTTATCTCCAGTTAACCACTAAAAAGCTGGAAGTGACTCAAGTGGTAGAATGCCAACCTTGCAGGAAAAAGCTAAGGCACAATAACCAGGCTGTGAGTTCAAGTCCCAGCACGGATACACACATACAAAATTTCTACCATTAAAAAAAAAGAAGTTTAAATCTGCATGGAAATTATTGATGCCTATAAAGAGACCACAATGAAATGGCAAAAGCATGGGAAAGGAGGCATGACTCTGTTTCCAGGTGTAAGGATGTGTGGTCCTACTAGGAAGGAAAGCTGAGAAGTTCCACTCACAGGGCAGGTAGCAGCTCCTGGCCTGGGAAAGCACAAGGAAAGAGAAGGACAAAGAGAAGACTTGCAAAGACAACAGCATCTTTCATCTCTGGATGCTAGAGACATGGATAGTGTTGTTTCCTATTCTTCACACCTTACAATACTTACATTTTCTTTTCACACTTGTCAGTATTGAATGAGATCTGAGAAAAAAAAGTTGTTGAGACAAAGGCTCCAGAAATCACAGATCCTCCGTTTGTAGATTCACAGAAGAGCAAAAACGGGATAAAGAGTACACCAGAGGCATATCATAAGATACCTATGGTGGCTCAGGCCTGTAATCATAGCAATTCAGGAGGCTGAGATCTGAGCATGGAGGTTTGAAGCCAGCCTGGGAAGGATAGTTTTTAAGACTCTTATCTCCAACTAAACACAGAAAGCAGCAAGTAGAGCTGTGGCTTAAGTGGTAGAGCAGCAGTCTTCAGAGAAAACAGCTATGGTAGAACGCAAGTTCCTGAGTTCAAGTCACAGGATTGGTACACACACACACACACACACACA